>NC_064868.1:114430406-114732593 GCF_024139225.1 Suncus etruscus
TATATGGTTTTATTTGAAGAAGAGAAAAGTAGTAAACTGTGGTAAAAGTCTAATATGCTGAAAATGGGCGAAATCCTTCTAGAGACTCTCATCGTCGGTTTGAGAGATGAAGGAAAAAAATAAGGTGAAACACCCCAACAGTACAAAAAGAATTGTCAAATAACCAGTGAGCACTCCAATGATAAAGATAGGCACCACAAAAAAAGCCATGGTCTTGAGTTAAAAAAAAACATGGTGGAGCACCTAAATAAAGAAAAGTAAAGAAGAAAAAATACAATATAAATATAAATGGGGACAACAACTTCAATAACCACACCAAAACAAAGAAATCGACAAAAAGTAGATAGGTAAATAAAAATAATAATAATAATAAAGGAAGAAAAAAATAATATATAACTATCCCTGTAATATTTAAGGAGTTACATAAGTTTTATGGCTTTAGATTGCCTTGTGTGCTGTTAAGAAATATTATAATGTGTTACAATCTGGGGACTTGAGGGACAAAGTAATTACATGGATTCTGTCTTATTTATCTTAATGTTCTTTGGCTGAAATTTCAAAGTTAAGATATCAGCAAGGGGACTTCTGAGACTTATGTTATGGGTGATTGTCCTTCCACTGTAACTTTACCTTGTCCTCTTTCTTTGCATTCTTGTTCTCATAATTAAAAATAAAATTTTTTTTAAAAATGTTTTGTGCTTTTTGCCTTTTTTTCCCTCCTGCACAGTAAATATTGGGGTCATTCGAAAAGGAATTCAATTGGCCTAAGTGCTATGGGGTTTTTCCACCCTTGGGGTATATTGTCACGGGATTAACTATAGACTCCATTCAGGTTCATTTACTCTACCGGTGGTGCTTTCCTGGTGTTTGGAAAACTTCTGCTCCGTCCTGGGTGAAGAGATAAGAACTCTGTATCTAGAGATCTCAGTATCTGCACAGGTCCAGGAGCAGGACTAATGATGAAGTCTTTCTTTGTGGTTCTAGAAGTTCTGTTCCATTAGTGTCATTTTAATTCATCTTCTGTGGTTGGTGGTCTTGGTCTTTGCACTGATCCTGGGATGGAACCTAGGATAGCATCTTTCATTGTATTTCCAGAAGCACCATTCCGTTGCTATTGTCTCTGCCGGACCTTTGGAACTGGGGATCATGATTGTTGTGCGGATCGTATTTCAAACCCTAGACTAGGGCTTTTTTATTGGTCTCAAGATATATTCAGTCCAGTCATGGTTCTAGCAGTCAGTCATCTGTAAATCGCGGTCTTGGCTTTTGGATTGTCCAAAGGGTGACAAGTCTTCTGATTTTTTCTTACCGTTAGCTGGTGAGGTAGGATAACCTGTTCTTAGGTCAAGTTGTTCCCATTTTCTTTGTTGTCAGGATATCATATTAAAGCTGGCACTTGTTGGTGGCCCAGCAATATTAAGGATGTCCCAGATGGGGTTTGTTTCCTGTAGCTGTTGTGAAGAACTGTGTCGATTCTATGTCTGGGATCCAGGGTTCAAGGCTGGACGGATGGTGTCTAATTACCTGAGGTCTAAGTTGGGTCCGCATTACATATCAGAAAGTTTATTTTAATTAATTTCTTCCATATACTTCTTCAGGGAAGATACATTTCTCCCTGAAGAAAATTAAGTCTTATAGCAATGAATTTGAGAATCATAAAGCCTTTCCGTTTAAAAAATTAATTAAATCACTGAGATAAAAAATAAAACATTGTTGATATTTGAGTTTCAATCATACAGTGAAAGCCTTTCCTTTTAAAAGAGGAAAGATGAGGGGCCGGAGCAGTGGTACAAGTGGTAAGATGTTTGCCTTGTGCCCACTAGCCTAGGATGGACCGCAGTTAGATCCCCCCCAGCGTCAATATGGTCTCCCAAGCCAGGAGCGATTTCTGAGAGCACAGCCAGGAGTAACCCCTAAGAGTCACTGGGTGTGACCCTAAAACAAAACCAACCAAACAAACAAAGACAAAAACAAAAAAGGAGGAAAGTTGGGGGCCATAGAATTGTAGCAAAATAAATTGCATGCCTTGCATAGAAGATGTGTATTTTATCCCCAGCACCCCATATGGTCGCCCAAGTGTACCAGGCTTGGCCCCTAAGTGAAGCCAAGAGTAAGCCCTGAACACTTCCAGGTGTGACCCCAAAACAAAAAGAGTTTAAAATAAACAAAAAACAAAGTTTAAGACTTGTGGCTAGAAAAGTAAATGCCTTACAAATTAGACCATGTATTTTACAGTTCTCTTATCAGTAGTTATTTCATATATATTTGTCACATGTGCTTGCAAATCAATAAGTCATGAAAATTTTATGGTAGTTGATGGAATATTAATAATTAATACATTTATTAAGGCATTTAAAATGTAAACTTATTAATAGTTTACAGAGAACATGTCTAATATAGCCTTCAAAAATGAGAAGAATATTATAGTACAGAATAATAATATTCTGGGGTTCAAAATGTGGTTTTAAGAATAGGTCTCCTCATATAAATTCCAGAACAATGATATTCACACAGAAATTGAGGGCTCAAGTCCATTTTTCTCCATTAATGATGCATACTTTTGGGGAGAATGCTCATAATTCTCCTGAGAATTGAAATTCCACAGAAATGTTTGAACACCAACTATGGAAGATATAAACTCTCCAAGTACCAAAGATAATACATGGTCCTTCTATTTCTCTTACTACATGCAAGAAAATTAAAGCCATTGGACAATGTTCTGGCTTTTGTTCAGTTCAATAATCTTTGACTGAATCACTCACTCACTATGTTTCATAATTTTTAATTATGATTTAGATTGATTATTTGGAAATTATAGTATTTTATATGGGTTTAAAATGTTTATAATTTATTTGTATTAAATGAATATTCATAGTGATTTCTTCTCCATATAATAGGTGAGAGGTTTAAGAACTCCATACCTAAAGATGTGCCTGATATGAACATTAAGTATCAGTTTTTGTGGTTGAAATTAGACCATGTAGTTTACAGTTTTCTTATCAGTAGTTATTTCAAATATATTTGTCACATGTGCTTGTGAATCAATGTCATGAAAATTCTATGGTAGAATTAATGGAATATATGTATGTATGTATGTATGTATGTATGTATGTATGTATGAATGAATGAATGTATGTATGTATGTGTATTAATGTCCAGGATGGCAGCTAATGTGTGTATATATACATATATAATATATACATGTGTAAGAGAGGGGGTATATATGTTTTCACAAAGTCTGGTTGCAGTTGGTTGTGAATTGAATATTAAATTGCATGGTTTTGCTTGCTATACCCACTACAATAAATTTTTCTTTTGTTAATTCTCTACATACCTATCTAGCTGCCATCTGTTACATCTCATTGACTCTTCTTCCTAAAACCATGTCTAATAATTTTGAGTAATGCTAAAATACTTGCATTACTTATTTATTTATTTATTTATTTATTTATTTATTTATTTATTTATTTATTTATTTGACTTTTAGATCACATCCAGCAGCGTTCAGGAGTTATTTCCACATCAGTGCTTAGAACTTATTTCTGTTGGTGTTCATGGAATTACGTAGTTCAAAGGATTGAACTAGTATCTCCCATATACAAAGCAAGTGCTCCAGCCTATTGAGCCAGCACTCCAGCCCTAAAACATTTTTTTCTAAAGACTACAATCCTATTTCTTATTAACTAAATATAAAATATCCTAGAAGTGGCTCACTTCTCGGTTGGTTTTTCTCACTAGTATATTGTTCTGGAGCTACTTTGTTCATTCTACAATCCTAGCTGATACATTGCTAAAGAGAACTTAGTTTGGGGGCCACCTTTGGCAGTGCTCAGGGCTTACTTATGGCTTTTTGTGTTTGACTTTCAGTGTTTACTCCTTGTAGGGTTGAGGAGATCATGTGGCATGAAAGGGATTGCATCTAGGTAAGCTTCATGCAAGTTATCTATCCAACTCACTGAAATATATTTTTCTGTACATGTGGAACTCTGGCCTCTCAAAAAAGAACTTTTAATGCCTTCTCATTCTTACTAATCTAGTTCTTCATCAGAATTACTTTATTTTCAGGGATTTGAGTGGAATAAAAATTTAAACCTTATAAGCATTTCAACTATTTTGATATTTATACATGTATAGTAAATCCTTATGCTGAAAAGACAATCAAGGCAGCTGTGATAATTATAGATAAGTTAGCTTCCTTTCCATTGATTGTCATAACCTTTCCCTGTCTGTGAAACTTCTTAAGCAATTTCATTTTTTTCAAATTATTTTAGAAGACTGAAAATAAGAATCCAAATCTACACAGTACAGTCATTACTGATGAAATATTAGCTTTTCTTTTTTAAATCATGGAGCTAGGTTGTAACTGAGATCATCATGTTTGTTAGCAAGTTGATATCAAAATAATTGCTTCAAGTTTCATGCTAGTGCTTCTTATCACTCTGTCAGATCAAAGTACTTAGAAATAGGTGGTTTTAGGTGAAACAGAAGTAGTAAGGTCGAGTGATAGAAACCCAATGGTGAGTGTAATACATTTTAATAGATTGTATTTTTAACATAGAGACCTATTTTTAGAAGGAAAATACATCCCTTTGTACAAATGATTAACGTAAGTTAGACAAGAAATTCTTTGAGTAGCTCCAGCAATGTATACTTATATATAACATACTTGTATATTTATGAACTATATATTTAAGTATATTATATAAATGTATATAAGTACTTAATATGAATATGTAAAGAGTATCAATAAACATGTAATTGGAAAATGTTTTTAACTGCCTTGTTTCTTTTTTGCCCTTCTTTCTTCCTTTCTCCTTCCATTGAACATTAAGAACTTGCTATGTGTCAGCACTGTGGTAACTGCTATCTATGAGAGACAGATGAGAAGTAATTTCTAATTCCTTTACTCAAAGTCTGCAGGCCATATTTCTTCCCACATCTATAAACTATTAGGCAAATCTATCACAGCAGCAAGCTCTGGTTGATAATAGGACAGAGAAAATTGATTCATAATCCAAATTGAAAGACAACTGAAAACTGGATAAAAAATCAACAAAATGTTCTCATCACTTTTGTCATGCTGTAAAGTCAATCCATCACTCAGTTGCAGTATTGATTTAAAGTATTCTTTTTTGTTTTGTTTTGGGGTCACACCTGGTAGTGCTCTGGAATTACTCGTAGCTCTGCACTCAGAAATCACTCCTGACAGGTTCGGGGACCATGTGGGATGCCAGGATTTGAACCACCGTCCGTCCTAAATGGCTATGTGCAAGGCAAATGCCCTATTGCTGTGCTATTTCTCTGGCCCTGATATAGAATATTCTTTTGCTCACATTTCTAAAACTGGAATGAGGGTAACTTGTATACTTCTGATTTCTTATCACCAATCACATAGAGGTTATGGCTGTTTGCTTAGAGTCTGAACTATAGAGAGATTAGATTAAGATTTCTTCAAATACTATGTATTGATACTATTAAAATAAAATAGCACAGCATCACTTCTATGTCTTCCCTCCTTCTTTTTTGAACAATACATACAACTGTATATACATGTAGCTATGAATCAAGTAAATAAATAATACCAACCCCATATCAAGGAATCTTTAGTATTGTAAGGCTATTTTTTCTCCAATGTACTCAGTCCAAAAGCTTAATATATATATAAAACATGTTGTATTTGTATCTGTTTTGTTTATTCATTGCAAAATAAGATATATGCAGTGTGCATAAGAATTCGTTTATAAGTTTTGTTTTTACTATAGTCAGACCCTTTAATGGTCTGAGGGACAGTGAACTGGCCCCCTGTTTATAAAGTTTGAGGACCCCTGATTTAAAATAAAATCACTATGAAGAAAACAAACCTGACTCAAACAAAATCACTCAGATGTGGGATAAAAAGAAATACAGTATGGAAGTAACAAATGCCCATAGAAAATATAAACCGAGAACAGATCTACAGAATATCAGATCTACACATATCACATATGTGTATGTGTGTGGGTGTCAGGCATAGGAGAGTGGGGTAGAATAAATTAGGGACACTGGGACAATAGTGCAGGGAAGCAGACACCCTGTTGGAGGATGTCACAATAAAACCCTTCGACTTACATTACTATAATTCAGAATGCCTAAAACAAAAACATTACTTGGAAATAAAAAGAAAAGGAAAAATCTCTGTGCAATTTATTCCTTTAGATCCTGATGAGAACTACTTAGAGAAAATAAAACACATGCTACTGTACTGCTACTATTTAATTTGATTTGTTAAAATTATGGAAAATTATTAATTAATAAACCCTTTTTTCTGCTAACGCAGACATATTCTTATGCATTTTAATTTGTTGTTTGTTCTTGTGGTTATTCATTTGTTTTAAGTCATTCTCAATGTTAATGTCCAGTCAGCGGAATGTTTCTACTACAGATTTTGTCTTCATTTTCAATAGAAAAATGCAGTAAGGAAAATCAAAGATACTACATTTAGAAGAGTACACAGTGTAAATTTACATCTTTAGACATGACCACACTTTTTTCTGGTTTTCTGTCCATTTCTCATTCTCTGTCTCTCTGTCTCTCTGTCTCTGTCTCTGTCTCTCTCTGTCTCTCTCTCTGTCTCTGTCTCTGTCTCTGTCTCTCTGTCTCTGTCTCTCTGTCTCTCTCTGTCTCTCTCTGTCTCTCTCTGTCTCTCTCTGTCTCTCTCTGTCTCTCTCTCTCTCTCTCTCTCTCTCTCTGTCTCCTTTCCTCTCCTCTCCTCTCCCAAGCACACATCATTTAAGGAAAGGAAAAGTAAAAATCTGTCCTGCAAATAGCCATAATAGGTTTCAAATCTGGCTATTGCTCGCAAGCTTTCATCTTCATTATAGTATTTCCTTTTTGCATTTATTTCTAGTAACTCAGGCTGTAAACCTTTGATCTCTTATACGTGTCCTTCAGTTTAGTTGTCATATATAGGGCATCATTACATTATATTGGCTTTTCCTTTCAGAAGTTGTCCTCTTTCTTCTCTTGCTGATGGTTTCTAATCTATTTTTCAGACTTCTTATCTTTAGTCTTAAGTATGGCAACAATATCCTAAGTGGGTTTTCTTCAGTCTCTTCTTTTCCAATCTCCTTCAAAATAGCATGAAACACTAGCAGAAAAAATGCATCTAAAATATTATTGAAGGATCATAGGTTTTCAAAGGCCTGTGGCACTCCCAATTATTTTATGACAGTGTCTGAAGTTTGTGAATTTAAATAATTACAAATTGAGATGCATCTAGCAATGCTTTGTTATTGTTTAAAGTTAACAGAAAAGTATGCCTTTTATAACGCCTTACATTAAAGAAAGATGAAGATAAGAAAAGGAAATTTAAAAAAATATACATACAATTATAAAAAACAGGATTTTAAGGTTAAGACTACACCATTCTGCCTGTTTTTGTATTTTTTGTACTGTTCAATCCAATTTCAAAGTTATCATTGATCTTCCCCTTGCTGGCACATGCCTACCCATTCCCAAAAAGTGCTCATGATAACATTGATCACTCTATCTGATCTCTTCTAGCACATTTGTCTCTGCTAACTGCATTTATCACCCTCTGCTTTGTATTGAAATGATCCATCTCTGACTATCATTTCACTCCCCATTAGGTTCCTGGCTAACTCAGGTCAAAACAACTTCCAGAATATTTTTTGTAGCTCAAGTGAGTTAAGTGCTCAACAAAATCTGTCATTCGATCATTGAGTACCATAAATCTGTACTTAACCTCACAGAGAGCATGGTGACTAACCCATGACTAAGATGAAATAACATACTGAAATCTCTTTCACCATACACTAATTAATATGAACAAGAGTGAAGTTGCTGCAGCGTATTTTTGGTTACAAAAATACCACCAATTTTTCTAAAGAATCAAAACACTTCTAGGACCTGAGTGACAGTCTAGCCAGCAAGAGTGAAGTTGCTGCAGCATATTTTTGGTCACAAAAAATCACCAATATTTCTAAAGAATCAAAACACTTCTGGGGCCTGAGTCTAGCCTGCAAGACTTACTTTGTACCCACCCAGATTCTATTCCTGCCACTCCATGTGGTACCATGAGTATAGAGCCCTTTGCAAAGGGGTAAGCCATTGGGTAAGGAGTGAGTTCTTTGCCAAGCTGAAAACAAAAACAAAGCTCAAAACAAACAAACAAAAGAAAAGAAAAAGAACCAAAACACTTCTAATGTTAAACAATAATTCTCTTATATTCTTTCATTCATTTTCAGTCTGCTTATTCCTGTTCAGCTTTAAGGATTAGGGTTGTTGTCATCTACTGAGAAGCTCAAGGGCTTTAGATAGGTGGTAACTTTGGAAAGGATAAACTTCCATCACAAGGTGTCATCACACACACCCCAACACACTAACACTAGGACAACTAGACATGTCAACAAGCCAAAGATGTAAGGGGAAACAAAATTACCAGTAGGAAACTCATACCAAGGTGAGGAGAACATACATACCAACTAGACACCGTGACCTTGATCAAGATTTTTTTCCTTTGTTGCTTGAATAATAACTAAATCACATTGAACAAAATGTCATTTGGGGTTTGCTGTGTTTCCTGAAATTTTGCCTTTGTCTCTCTCAGGGTTAAAATATTAAACTAGATTATTTTTTTCCTGATGTGAGTTTTTGTGGCTGTGTGGAAATTTATTCCCCATGATCCTGATATTCCTGTAAGATTTAACCTGCAGGTCCATATATGCTTAGCATCTTTCTGTAAATTGAGTTTCAAACTGTGACTGTTTCTTTTAAACACATCAGTCAAAATCCTTGTTCTGAGTTATTTAAAATGGTTTGTATTTTATGGGCCTGTGAAGGTTTCACATTGTAACTGCTGAGTTTTAAAAACAGAGAAACGAGAAAGAAGGTACAAGGAACTGCCATCTGTCCCTATAAACAATTATCAGCCGGCCATCTGCCCATATACTGGGTAATGATTTTAATGCTGGTATTATCTGACTGAAATTTTCTCCATGGAGTCAAAGTAAAGGAGCCCATTAAAAAGTGCTGATCCTTCTAGTTGTTGATTGTAAATGCTTTCTCCCCCACAGAAGTCTATAATTTAATTTGTATCTCTGTGCTTTTCACTATGTATTGAAAACTTATTCTTCATGGCTTACCTGCAAACACTGGCAGTTTTTCAGGCAGGGGCTTCTATCTATACATTCCCAGGAGTTACTGAGGCAGTAGAGTATCATTTAGGTTCACTGAAAATAAACTAGTGCCTAACACTTTATAAAAATAGAGCTAGTAGGAAAGGTATTAACAATTAACCTCAGGCTCAAACAGAGCATTATATAGAAATCCATGTGGAAAGAAAAACCTCTTCTCTTGTTTTCAAAATCATCTCTAGGGCTGGAGTGATAGCACAACAGTAGGTGTTTCTCTTGCACGCAGATGACCCAGGGCAGGCCAGGGTTCGATCTCCCGCATCCCCTAGGGTCCCCGGAGCCTACCAGGTGCAATTTCTGAGTATAGAGCCAGGAGTAACCCCTGATCACAGCCAAATGTGTCCCCTTTCCCCAAGAAATTCATCTCTAAAAAGTTCCAAGTCCTATGTAATCCTTCTTTGGATTCATTGCTTTGATTAGTTTTCTGTGATCAAAACTGAGATTAATTGGCATTTGAATTATAGTGAATTATTCTTAGATTTGGGGAAAGTCCATCAAGTCATTTAAGGCAGAGCACAATTAATTGACTTTAGATTTGACATAATTGGTTTTGACTTAGTAGACATTTACTATTTGACATGAGTTTCTACATATGTAAAATACTATAATAAATTAGATCTTGTGGTATTAAATCGTTAATAATATGGAGTCATGTTTAATTCAGCCCCTGTTACTTTTAGTTTGCTTTTTCTTTGCTTTGCGTCCACACCTGATGGCATTCCGGGCCTACTCCTGGCTCTGTGCACAGGGAAGTACTCCTGACAGGGGGGATCAAACTGGGATCAGCTGTGTGCAAAACAAACCTCTGAACTATATCTCTGGTTTTCAAAATATTTTTTCAGAGTTATTCTAAAAGAGATGGTGGCCTAGCTTCTAGCCTTTAAGAACTTCAGTCTTAAGGTGAGGAATGCAAGCAACCTGTGTTATGTAGATTTTCAAGTGATATCATTTCTTCAAAGATTATATATTATTTATATATATTACATATATTAACTATGTTTCAACTCAATGAATTATACTTACTTATTTGTCTTGGCAATTCAATATAGACTCAGTGTTTCACAAAATATGTTTCAACATATTCGCTGCTCTATAAATTTCATGTGACATGCATATCTTGCCAATATGTTTAAAATATCAAACTATTCCAACATCACACTTAAAGAATGCAAATAGGTGCCAGAATAATAGCACAGCAGATAGGGCATTTGCCTTGCACACGGCCAACCTGGGTTTGATCCCCGGCATCGTATATGGTACCCTGAGCCTAACAGGAGTACCTCTGAGCACAGAACCAGACGTAACCCCTGAGCACTGCCAGTGTGGCCCCCAAACCAAACCAAACCAAAACAAATAGTGCAAAATATACAGTCTGGGGAGAGTATAGTGGGTAGAGCACTTGCCTCGCAAATACCTTTCCCAGGTGTTTGGTATATGCTGAAAAATCTTATACCAAGCACTTCCAGGAGTGATCCTTGAACTTAGGTATAAGCACTGATGATATGACAAAAGCAAACAAACAAAAATACCAAAGAATTCAAATATCTTTATTAATTTGCCTTCCACTTATTTATGTTTCTTTTCTTCTTTAAAAGCGTGATTTTAAAACCCCTTATTTAACTAAAAACCCTCAAAACCCTTGCTTAACTAATAGGTGACAAGCTCCTGCCAATATTAACAACCCGACAGAAACTACTATTGAAAGTTTCAGGAACACGAGAGAAGAATATTAAAGACACTGCTTATTATGAGCTTTGGCTACTGTAAGATGTGAGTATTAAGAAAGTTGTGGATTTAGAGCTACCAAAAAGCATCACCACCATGAAAATTTCAAGCATTAGAGTTTCTCTTTCTTTTCTTTTGTTTTCTTTTTTAATTAGAAAAGTTACTTTATGTATAGAAGACACAAGTGGAACATTTTTTAACAGTGATCTTTTTGACAATCAAAATCAAGATTAGTATTATGTTTTCACATTTTTAACTGGCATTATATTAAGTTTCATGAAGAGCATTTGATTTGATTTTTATAGTTCCTTCTTCATTTGATAACATTCACATTTTGAAGATGAATAAATCAAAATTTAAAATGGATAATTTAGAAGACGGTTAATCTTGTTAAAATCCAACCACGCAACTTTAGCAATCTTATTTATTACAGAAAGAGGTACAAACATAGATTATACAGTTGTACTGGCACTTAATTCATTTCAAAGTGCATGGAAAAGTGCAAATATTTCTAGACCATTTTTGTGTAAACATTTTTTGTGTTATGATTTCCTTCATTGAGGACATTACCTAATGTAATGACTATATCTCCATTGAATCATCATTTATTAAAATACTTTGTTCAGTTAAAAAATGATAAACAAGATGTCATATATTATTAAGAAGTTGACTATTGATTCTACATTTTGATTTGCAAAATTTATAAGGAATAAAATAAAGCCAATTGTTTTAAAATTCAAGAATTGGTACTAAAACCAGTACTATCAAATTATTTGATCTAAGGTAATATTAGCCTATATAAAATTAAGATTATTTCTCCATTTTTGTGATGAAAGTACATTCATCACTTATGGACACAATAAAATGAATGTCTATAATGTATAGTATGCAATATTTCACATCAAGTCTAACAACGTGTACAAATGAACTTATATATAATTTTAAAAAATGGTTATTGAATATGATTAATGAAATACATGAGATCATTAAAATTTTCTAAGTTAAAATTGAAATAAAAAAGTAGATGCTCTAATATACTGAGATTTATTAAACCATTCAAGATAAAAACTATTAAGACTTCAGGAAAGAGTCATGAAATTATGTAAGACAAAGTGTTCTGACCAAAATATTTCTCTATAATAGATTCTTCTTCTTACTATACTAGAATAATCTTAGGTGTAACTCATCATCTAACTGTATCTAAAATCAACTTAGAAATGTAATTAGCCAATGTAAAGAATTCTGGACTAGATCCTCTACACCTATATGCTTATAATTTTTATTTGGTGCAATTAGAAGTATGATTTTTAGCTATAAAATCAAGTTGTTATTCTTGTCATCTCAAATACCACTTTTGCTTTGTTCATTCATTGTAGTCAGAGCATGTATTTAGGAAGCAAGGAAAATAGAGTAATACTAACAAGATGGAATTTGATATTTTTCTCAAATACCAACTATACTTCAACCACTCATGAATTTTTATCAGCATAAATCAAAGTTTATGGGTAAGGCACAACAGTATTATATATGCCTGAACATAATTATATAGGTCAAGAACACTCAGCTGATAATGTATAAAATTCTAATGAGAATTATTTCAA
Source organism: Suncus etruscus (assembly GCF_024139225.1). Taxonomy (NCBI): domain Eukaryota; kingdom Metazoa; phylum Chordata; class Mammalia; order Eulipotyphla; family Soricidae; genus Suncus; species Suncus etruscus. The sequence goes on from NC_064868.1 coordinate 114,442,927, forward strand.
GTCCTTTTTCAATTTTATGTTGGCTCAAAAAATGCATTGAGAGAGAAAATGAGAGAGAGAGAAGCAAAATGCTAGCCGTAGACTGGCAGTAGAGGGGTGAGGTATGGGAGGAAAAATGGGAGCACCGATGGCAGGGAGGGTGCACTGGTGAAGGATGATGTACATTGTATAACTAAAACCCATCAATGAACAATTTTGTAACCACAATGCTTATCTAAAGCAATTAATAATAATAACAATAATAACAATAATAAAACAACACATTGAGCTACATTGGGTAGGATGCTTGCCTTGCATGTGGCCAACAAAAATTTGATCCCTGCCTCCCATTTGGTATCCTGGGTACCAAAAGGCATGATACATGCATGCAGAGCCAAAAGTGAGCTCTAATCACTACTGGGTATGGTCCAGAAACCAATTTTAAAAATGTATGAAAAATACAAATTTTCGTCTTCAAAAAGAACCGTATAAGAATAGATAACTATAAATAATGGACCAAAATGACCAAAACCTGTGCTTCTTCATACAGCCTACATAGTATAATCACTTAATAATGGTTTTTAAATTGCTGCTGCATTGTCCTATTTTTTGTCCCTTCTTTTCACATTCCTGAGAATTTGTTTTGGTGACACCCTGGACAGTGATCAGGGGTTACTTCTGGTTCTGTGCTCAAGAATAATTCCTGAGGAGTGAGTAAGAAATGGCTGGATGTGGGGGTTTCCAGGCAGAGTGCTGATTGCTCTACCTGCAGACTCTCCACCCGGCTGTGCTTCTTCTGAGGAAACTGAGCACCTGAAGGGAGCCCTGTCCTACTCTTCTCTGTCTTTCCTGAACTCTGGAAGCTCTCCTCAGAGCCCTGGGAAGCGAACCCCAAAGAAACTACATTTGGAAGCTACCCAGCGAGCCAGTGAGTGAGTAAGAAATGGCTGGATGTGGGGGTTTCCAGGCAGAGTGCTGATTGCTCTACCTGCAGAGTCTCCACCTGGCTGTGCTTCTTCTGAGGAAACTGAGCACATGAAGGGAGCCCTGTCCTACCCTTCTCTGTCTTTCCTGAACTCTGGAAGCTCTCCTCAGAGCCCTGGGAAGCGAACCCCAAAGACACTACATTTGGAAGCTACCCAGCGAGCCAGAAACTGAACACCTGAAGGGAGCCCTGTCCTACTCTTCTCTGTCTTTCCTGAACTCTGGAAGCTCTCCTCAGATACCTGGGAAGCGAACCCCAAAGAAACTACATTCGGAAGCTACCCAGTGAGCCAGTGACTCTCCTCAGAGTCCTGGGAAGTGAACCCCAAAAATACATACATACAGCGAGTGAAAACTACACCTGACCAGTGGGGCCCGACTGTGAAAAACTGTGAGTGCTGCCTGTGTGTGTGTGTCTCTGCTATCCTGTTGTGTGAACCTTCTGAGAGTGGGCTGAAAAGAGACTCCAGAAGGCACTTAGCTCCACTTCGCTATGCAGCCCTGTGCTCTTTCTAAAAAAAAGAACACCATCACAAGAAGAAAAAAACCACACTAAGAACTGTGCTGGATCACAGAAGCAAGAATTTCTCTCCAGACTGTCTACTCTGCTGCGTGCTCGGGCCTAAGATTTGATCCTGTGTGAGGCTTCATCCACGGAGGACTCCCCTACCTTGGAGGCAAGTCGGCCCATCCAGAAAGGGCGGAGCCAGAGAAGTGTGTTGCCTGCATCATATAACCAATGAATACCACCACAACACGTAGAAAAACCCACAATACAAGTGTGACAATGGGGAAACAACGCAGGCCAGCATCAGACATAGAGAATGAAGATGACAATTCTGATGAACAGTTAACGACCAACCAACTAATCAATCTCTCAGATAAGGACTTTAGAGTAGCAATATGGAATATGCTCAAAGAACTCAAAGAAACCATGAATAGAGTAGAACAGAACACTAATAAGAATCAAGAAAATGTGAAGACAGAAATCACAAAACTCCAAACTGAAATAACATGTCAACTAACAGGCCTGAAAAAATCAATAAACGAAGTGAATGACAAAATGGATAAGCTCTGGGACAGGGTATCAGAAGCTGAGAATAGACTTGGTGCTGTGGAAGATGAGATACATAACAATGCCATACAACAGGAGAGATTGGAAAAAAAACTTAAAACAAATGAACAGACAATGGAAAAATTAGTCAAAGAATGGGAACAGATGAAAATAGAGGTCTAGGATAAGATCAACAGAAACAACTTAAGAATCATTGGAGTCCCAGAGACCCAGGAAGAAAATTTCCAGGAAGAATCAATGGTCAAGAATATCATTAAAGAGAAACTCCCAGAGCTAAAGAATATATGTGATCAAATCCTGCATGCTCGAAGAGTACCAACCAAAAGAGACCCAAGAAAAACCACCCCAAGACACATCCTAGTCACAATGACAAATCCCACAGATAGAGACAGAATTCTGAAAACAGCAAGATCAAAAGGGGAAATTACATTCAAGCAAGCATCCTTGAGATTTTCAGCAGACCTGTCACCAGAAACAATGCCAGAAAGCAGTGGTGGGATATTGTGACAAGACTGAATGAAATGAATGCTTCACCTAGAATACTGTACCCAGCAAAACTCACTTACCAGTTTGACGGAAGAATACATGGTTTCACAGACAAAAAACAGCTCAGAAACTTTACAGACTCAAAACCAGTCTTAAGAGAAAAACTGAAAGACCTAATTTAAAACAAGACTAACCAAAAGACACACCAAATTTCGATATAAAGATGGCATTAAATCCCAGGACAATTCTTTCTCTCAACGTCAATAGACTAAATACACCAGTTAAGAGACACAGAGTGGCTAAATGGATCAAAAAACTCAATCCAACCTTCTGCTGCCTACAAGAAACGCACCTAAATAGTCAGAACAAACATAGACTCAAAATAAAAGGCTGGAGAAAAGTTATCCAAGCAAACAACACCCATAAAAAAAGCTGGAGTGGCCATACTAATATCAGATAATGCAAACTTTATACTCAGGAAGGTTGTAAGGGACAAAGATGGACATTTTATATTAATCAAGGGGTATGTAGAGCAGGAAGAAATCACTCTCCTAAACATATATGCACCGAATGAGGGGCCAGCAAAATATTTAAAACAACTGTTGACAAATCTAAAAAACAATATCAATAACAACACAATAATTGTGGGGGACCTCAACACTGCTTTGTCAACACTGGATAGGTCAACCAGACTGAAACCCAACAAGAATATACTAGACCTGAGGAGAGAAATGGAAGAAAGAGGCCTAGTGGATATATATAGGACACTCCATCCCCAGAAACCTGGATACACATTCTTCTCCAATGTACATGGGACATTCTCCAGGATAGACTACATGCTGGCACATAAAACATACCTCCATAATATCAAGAGGATAGAAATTTTGCAGACTACCTTCGCTGACTACAAGGCTCTGAAATTATTTGTGAATTCCAAAGGGACTCAGAAGAAAAACTTTAACACCTGGAAGTTAAACAGCCTCATACTCAATAACCAGTGGGTCTGAGATGAAATCAAGAAGGAAATCAAAAGGTTCCTGGAAACAAATGACAATAAAGACACAAACTATCAGCACTTATGGGACACAGCAAAAGCAGTACTGAGAGGAAAATTTATAGCTTTGCAAGCACACATCAGGAAGGAAGAAGGAGCTTACCTGAGTAGCGTAATGACACAGCTAATAGAACTAGAAAGTACTCAACAAAAGGACCCAAAAATAGGAAGACAGAAGGAAATAACAAAGCTGAGAGCAGAGATCAACGAAGTGGAAACCCAAAAAACAATCCGAAAGATCAACGAAGCAGAAGTTGGTTCTTCGAAAAAATAAACAAGATTGATAGACCACTGGCAAACCTAACAAAGAAAGAGAGAGAGAGAAACTTGATAACTCGAATTAGGAATGAAAAAGGAGAGATCACTACTGATATGACAGAGATTCAAAGGGTAATCAGAAACTACTTTGAAAAACTCTATGCCACCAAAAATGAGAACCTGGAAGAAATGGATAAATTCTTGAACTCTTATAATCTTCCACGGTTGAAGGAAGAGGATGTAGCATATTTAAACACCCCCATCACCATTGATGAAATAAAAATGGTAATCAAAAGTCTGCCCAAAAACAAAAGCCCAGGCCCAGATGGATTCAATAATGAATTCTTTCAAAGTTTCCAAGAGGAACTACTACCTATCCTGGCAAGACTCTTTCATGAAATTGAACAAGTGGAAACACTCCCAAATAGCTTTTATGAAGCCAACATCACCCTAATACCTAAACCAGACAGAGATACTATGAAAAAAGAAAATGACAGACCAATATCGCTGATGAATGCAGATGCAAAGATCCTCAACAAAATCCTGGCAAATAGGATTCAATGCCTCGTTAAGAAGATCATCCACTACGATCAAGTAGGTTTCATCCCAGGAATGCAAGGCTGGTTTAACATCCGTAAGTCTATCAACATAATACACAACATCAACAACAAGAAAAATAAAAACCACATGATTATATCAATAGATGTAGAGAAAGCATTTGACAAGGTCCAAAACCCATTCTTGATCAAAACTCTCAGCAAGATGGGAATGGAATGAAACTTTCTCAATATAGTTAAGGCCATCTACCACAAGCCAGTGGCAAATATTATCCTCAATGGAGAAAAACTAAAAGCCTTCCCTCTAAATTCTGGCACAAGACAAGGCTGTCCTCTTTCACCACTCCTATTCAACATAGCACTGGAAGTACTTGCTATAGTGATTAGGCAAGAAAAAGCTATCAAGGGAATCCAGATAGGAAAGGAAGAAGTCAAGCTCTCACTGTTTGCAGATGACATGATGCTCTACTTAGAAAACCCTAAAGACTCTACCGAAAAGCTTTTAGAAACAATAGACTCATATAGCAAGTGGCAGGCTACAAAATTAACAGACAAAAATCAATGGCCTTTCTATACACTAATAGTAATAAGGAAGAAATGGACATTAAGAAAACAACCCAAATTCATAATAGTGCCACACAAACTCAAATATCTTGGAATCAACCTGACTAAAAATGTGAAGGACCTATACAAAGAAAACTACAAAAGTCTGCTTCAAGAAATAAGAGAGGACACGCGGAAATGGAAACACATACCCTGCTCATGGGTTGGCAGGATTAACATCATCAAAATGGCAATACTCCCCAAGGCGTTATACAGATTCAACGCTATCCCTCTGAAGATACCTATGACATTCTTCAAAGAAGTGGATCAGGCACTTTTGAAATTTGTTTGGAACAATAAACACCCTAGAATAGCTAAAGCAATCATTGGGAAAAAGAATATGGGAGGAATTACTTTCCCTTACTTTAAACTTTACTACAAAGCAATAGTTATCAAAACAGCATGGTATTGGAATAAGGACAGACCCTCAGATCAGTGGAATAGGCTTGAATACTCAGAAAATGTTCCCCAGACATACAATCACCTAATTTTTGATAAAGGAGCAGGAAATCCTAAATGGAGCAAGGAAAGCCTCTTCAACAAGTGGTGTTGGCAGAACTGGCTAGCCACTTGCAAAAAATTGAACTTAGACCCCCAGCTAACATCATGTACGAAGGTAAAATCCAAATGGATTAAAGACCTCGATATCAGACCTGAAACCATAAGATATATAGAACAACACATAGGCAAAACTCTCCAGGACATTGAGACTACAGGCATCTTCAAGGAGGAAACTGCACTCTCCAAGCAAGTGAAAACAGAGATTAACAGATGGGAATATATTAAGTTGAGAAGCGTCTGCACCTCAAAGGAAATATTGCCCAGGATACAAGATCCACCCACTGAGTGGGAGAATCTATTCACCCAATACCCATCAGACAAGGGGCTAATCTCCAAAATATACAAGGCACTTACAGAAATTTACAAGAAAAAAACATCGAATCCCATCAAAAAAATGGGGAGAAGAAATGAACAGACACTTTGACAAAGAAGAAAATCAAATGGCCAAAAGACACATGAAGAAATGCTCCACATCACTAATCATCAGGGAGATTCAAATCAAAACAACAATGAGATACCACCTCACACCACAGAGAATGGCACACATCACAAAGAATGAGAATGAACAGTGCTGGCGGGGATGTGGAGAGAAAGGAACCCTTATCCACTGCTGGTGGGAATGCTGTCTAGTTCAACCTTTATGGAAAGCAATATGGAGATTCCTCCAAAAACTGGAAATCGAGCTCCCATACGACCCAGCTATACCACTCCTAGAAATAAACCCTAGGAACACAAAAATACAATACAAAAATCCCTTCCTTACACCTATATTCATTGCAGCACTATTTACCATAGCAAGACTCTGGAAACAACCAAGATGCCCTTCAACAGACGAATGGCTAAAGAAACTGTGGTACATATACACAATGGAATATTATGCAGCTGTCAGGAGAGATGAAGTCATGAAATTTTCCTATACATGGATGTACACAGAATCTATTATGCTGAGTGAAATAAGTCAGAGAGAGAGAGAAAAACGCAGAATGGTCTCACTCATCTATGGGTTTTAAGAAAAATGAAAGACATTCTTGCAATAATAACTTTCAGACACAAAAGAGAAAAGAGCTGGAAGTTCCAGCTCACCTCAGGAAGCTCACCACAAAGAGTGATGAGTTTAGTTAGAGAAATAACTACATTTTGAACTATCCTAATATTGAGAATGTATGAGGGAAATGTAGAGCCTGTTTAGAGTACAGGCGGGGGTTGGGTGGGGAGGAGGGAGATTTGGGACTTGGGTGATGGGAATGTTGCACTGGTGATGGGTGGTGTTCCTTTTATGACTGAAACCCAAACACAATCATGTATGTAATCAAGGTGTTTAAATAAAAAAAAAAGAAAAGTACTGTAGTCTGTACTTTAGATGTGTCAGGATAGTTGATCTCAATTTTTTATACCACACACACATGCAAATTCTATGTACAGGATGGAATGGGCCTGACTGTGGTAGTCACTTAACAATATCAATATAGTCTGTTTAACTACTCTTCAGATTACCATACCTCACAGATAATGCTTTTCCTTTTTCAAATGGAAGATTGAGGCACCCCTCTTTCATCATCTACTTGAAACATTCTCTGAGTAATATGTGTTCCTTCTTGTCTGTGTCACATTAAATTAAGAAATAGGCATTGTTTTAGTGAGCCATAATACTATTGCAGACTTGTTATCCTACTATGATGTGTAAACAGAATTTTTTTTTTGGTTTTTGGGTCACACCCAGCAGAGCTCAGGAGTTACTCCTGGCTGTATGCTCAGAAATAGCTCCTGGCAGGCTCAGGGGACCATATGGGATGCCGGGATTCCAACCACCAACCTTCTGCATGAAAGGCAAACGCCTTACCTTCATGATATCTCTCTGGCCCCATGTAAACAGAATTTTTGTGTAAACTAATAAAACAAATGTATATAATGTAAAAAAAAAAGAATAACTCCTGAAAGGGCTCTGAGAACTATATGGAATTTTGGAGATTGAATTCAGGTTGACCATGTACAAAGCAAGCACCTTACCTACTGTACTATCTCTCTTGTCCTCCAAAGTTTGAGTGAGAAATAAGTAATAAAATATTTGTTTTAATTAATTAGTGTTTAGCATTTTTGAAATGCGAGAATGTACAATATTGTTAATTATACTTTTTCTTAATATATCGTTTTCACTCCATCCCATCACTAGAGTGCCCGATTACCTTCTATCTACAGTATCCTAATGGACAATTCTAGCCATTCTCTTCCTATATAAGTTCAGTACTGTAGATAAAATCTCCAGTTTGATGACAAATGTAAATTCTTCTTCTATTATTTTTGGGAGACACACTCGGTGATGTTCAGGGGTTACTCCTGGCTATGTGCTCAGAAATTGCTCCTGGCTTGGGGGACCATATTGGAAGCCAGAGCATCGAACCATGGTCAGTGTGGGTAAGGCAGAAACCTTGCCACTTGCACCTCTGCTCCAGTACCTTCTTCTTCTATTAGAGTGCTTTATAACCTATTGATGCGAGAGCTTTTAAAAATATTTATTGTAAATGAGGTGACAACTACTCTCATAAAGATGAATAAAGCTAAACCCCTAAAATTCCAAAAAATTGTAAATTAATGATAAGTTGATAAGCAAGAAGGTTCACTTCACTGGAAAGTTGGAGGAGCAAGCATTGAGTTTGAGATGCAGGGGTGGGTCTATTGAGATGGCAGAGGAGAGACATTAAGGTGGCTAAGACCTAGGTGTAAGGGATGTGAATTTCTTTCTTGCTTAATAAAAAATGTGCTAGAATTTTAAAGGCTTTTGAAACCCTGAAAATAATTCATATTCATATTCATATTCATCTCTGACTTGCCAACTGATGATAGACAAAATAGAAACACAAGTATAATTTAGAGTTAATAGAAATTGAATACAATTTCTAATTAAATATAATCAGAAATAGGCAATGTCAATAAGTCTTCTTTCACCCCCAAATTAAAGTGATATTTCATTATCTTTGCTTCAAATTGTACTCAAAAGCACATATTCTTCATTTTGGCACTTGACCATTTTAAATGCATGGGCAGTACTAGTTATATTACACTCATCTAATAATGTTACATAAGAATTAAAAGGAAACCATGAAAACTCCCCATTATTACAGATGAGCCATCAAAATCTTTAAACTTTTTTTAAATCTTTTCTGAGAATAACGGAAATGGATTTTTGATTTTCTTGACACTTTCTCTGTGAAAGCGACATTAATAACTCTGATATTACCACCAATGGCACATTATATGAAAAGTTTAGGCGTTGATTTGGAAAAGAAAAAAAAGGAAAGAGAAAAAAATTTGTCTGGGAGCGATTATTTTATTCACCAATGTCAATTGATGACTCATTCCCACTAGCTAATTCTGCAGCTTGCCAAGTAACTCTGCTGGAGAAAGGGCTCCTTCTGGGCTTGGTTACTGCAGTGCGTTTTTGCCTGTTGGTGTTAGATTTCTGCAGCTGTTACTCTTTCAGGAAGAGGAGCTGCTTCTATAAAGCTTGGATGTTACTGCAGTAGCAATATGTATTGAAAACTCCAAAGGTCCTTGGTTAAACATTGAAGAAAATGAAGGAAATATCTAATTATCAGGAAGCACACCTGAAGTTGTCATTTGCAAAAGCAGATCTTTTACAGAGTTGATGTGTAAGCCTCTCTCAGATAATCATTTGCCCCTCACTAAGTCTTTTAAGTACCACCTGCCTCTTTCATAAACTAAAAGATTTAGATTCAACTATATATTCCTGGCTACTTCTCCAATTTTAAGATATTAGGATTATCGTCTTTTTCCTCTGGCCTAAATGCTTTTAGTCTTCATCCCTTTTGACTCCATTTTTCTCTTTTGATTTTACATTTTTTCTTTTTAAAAATTTTTATTACAGTGCTGTGATTTTTTAATATATTTTATTTTATTTAAACACCTTGATTACATATATTATTGTGTTTGGGTTTCAGTCATGTAAAGAACACCACCCATCACCAGTGCAACATTCCCATCAACAATGTCCCAAATCTCCATCCTCCCCACCCGACCCCTGCCTGTACTCTAGACAGGCTTTCCATTTCCCTCATACATTCTCATTATTAGGACAGTTCAGAATGTAGTTATTTCTCTAACTAAACTCATCACGCTCTGTGGTGAGCTTCATGAGGTGAGCTGGAACTTCCAGCTCTTTTCTCTTTTGTGTCTGAAAGTTATTATTGCAAGAATGTCTTTCATTTTTCTTGAAACCCATAGATGAGTGAGACCATTCTGCGTCTTTCTCTCTCTCTCTCTGACTTATTTCACTCAGCATAATAGATTCCCTTTACATCCATGTATAGGAAAATTTCATGACTTCATCTCTCCTGACAGCTCCGTAATATTCCATTGTGTATATGTACCACTGTTTCTTTAGCCATTCATCTGTTGAAGGGCATCTTCATTATTTCCAGAGTCTTGCTGCGATGAATATAGGTATAAGGAAGGGATTTTTGTATTGTATTTTTGTGTTCCTAGGGTTTATTTCTAGGAGTGGTATAGCTGGATCGTATGGGAGCTCGATTTCCAGTTTTTGGAGGAATCTCCATATTGCTTTCCATAAAGGTTGAACTAGACGGCATTCCCACCAGCAGTGGATAAGAGTTCCTTTCTCTCCACATCCCCGCCAACACTGTTTGTTCTCACTTTTTGTAATGTGTGCCAATCTCTGTGGTGTGAGGTGGTACATCATAGTTGTTTTGATTTGCATCTCCCTGATGATTAGTGATGTGGAACATTTTTTATGTGTCTTTTGGCCATTTGTATTTCTTCTTTATCAAAGTGTCTGTCCATTTCTTCTCCCCATTTTTTGATGGGATTCGATGTTTTTTTCTTGTAAATTTCTGTCAGTGCCTTGTATATTTTGGAGATTAGCCCCTTATCTGATGGGTAGTGGGTGAATAGTTTCTCCCACTCCGTGGGGGGGCTCTTGTATCCTGGGTGATATTTCCTTTGAGGTGCAGAAGCTTTTCAGCTTAATATATTCCCATCTGTTAATCTCTGCTTTCACTTGCTTGAGAGTGCAGTTTCCTCCTCTAAGATGCCTGTAGTCTCAATGTCCTGTAGTGTTTTGCCTACGTGTTGTTCTATATATCTTATGGTTTCAGGTCTGATATCGAGGTCTTTCATCCATTTGGATTTTACCTTCGTACATGAGGTTAGCTGGGGGTCTAAGTTCAATTTTTTGCAAGTGGCTAGCCAGTTCTGCCAACACCACTTGTTGAAGAGGCTTTCTTTGCTCCATTTAGGACTTCTTGCTCCTTTATCAAAAATTAGGTGATTGTATGTCTGGGGAACATTCTCTGAGTATACAAGCCTATTACACTGATCTGAGGGCTTGTCTTTATTCCAATACCATGCTGTTTTGATAACTATTGCTTTGTAGTAAAGTTTAAATTAGGGGAAAGTAATTCCTCCCATATTGTTTTTCCCAATGATTGCTTTAATTATTCTAGGGTGTTTATTGTTCCAAATAAATTTCAAAAGTGCCTGATCCACTTCTTTCAAAAAATGTCATGGGTATCTTTAGAGGGATCACATTAAATCTGTTCAGTGCCTTGGGGAGTATTGCCATTTTGATGATGTTAATCCTGCCAACCCATGAGCAGGGTATGTGTTTCCATTTCCAAGTGTCCTCTCTTATTTCTTGCAGCAAAGTTTTATAGTTTTCTTTATATAGGTCCTTCACATTTTTTAGTCAAGTTGATTCCAAGATATTTGAGTTTTTGTGGCACTATTGTGAATGGGATTATTTTTTTAATGTCCATTTCTTCCTTAGTACTATTAGTGTATAGAAAGGTCATTGATCTTTGTGTGTTAATTTTGTACCCTGCCAACTTCTATATGAGTCTTTTTTTTTCTAGAATCTTTTTGGTATAGTCTTTAGGGTTTTCTAAGTAGAGTATCATGTCATCTGCAAACAGCAAGAGCTTGATGTCTTCCTTTCCTATTTGGATTCTCTTGATATCTTTTTCTTCCCTAATCACTATAGCGAGTACTTCCAGTGCCATGTTGAATTGGAGTGGTGAGAGAGGACAGCCTTGTCTTGTGCCAGAATTTAGACTAAGGCTTTTATTTTTTCTCCATTTAGGATAATATTTGCCACTGACTTGTGGTAGATGGCCTTAACTATATTGAGAAAGGTTCCTTCCATTACCATCTTGCTGAGAGTTTGGATCAAGAATGGGTGTTTGACCTTATCAAATGCTTTCTCTGCATCCATTGATATGATCAAGTGGTTTTTATTTTTCTTGTTGTTGATTTTGTGTATTATGTTGATAGATTTACGGATGTTTAAACATCCTTGTATTCCTGGGATGAAACCTATTTGATCGTAGTGGATGATCTTCTTAATGAAGCATTGAATCCTATTTGCCAGAATTTTGTTGAGGATATTTGCATCTGCATTCATCAGAGATATTGGTCTGTAATTTTCTTTTTTCGTAGCATCTCTGTCTGGTTTAGATATCAAGGTGATGTCGGCTTCATAAAAGCTATTTGGAAGTGTTTCCTTTTTTTTTATTTCATGAAAGAGTCTTGCCAGGATTGGTAGTAATTCCTCTTGTAAGGTTTGAAAGGATTCATTAGTGAATACTTCTGAGTCTGTGCTTTTGTTTTTGGGCAGATATTTGGATACTGTCTTAATTTCCTCAATAGTGATGGGGGTGTTTAGATATGCTACATCCTTTTCATTCAACCGTGGAAGATTATAAGAGTCCAAGAATTTATCTATTTCTTCCAGGTTCTCATTTTTAGTGGCATAGAGTTTCTGAAAGTAGTTTCTGATTAACCTTTGAATCTCTGCCATATCAGTAGTGATCTCTCCTTTTTCATTCCTAATACGAGTTATCACGTTTTTTTCTCTCTCTTTCTTTGTTAGTTTTGCCAGTGGTCTGTCAATCTTCTTTATTTTTTCAAAGACCAAACTTCTGCTTTCGTTGATATTTTGGATTTTTTTGGGGGGCTTCTACTTCGTTGATTTCTGCTCCCAGCTTTGTTATTTCCTTCTGTCTCCCTAGTTTTGGATCCTTTTGTTGAGCACTTTCTAGTTCTATGAGCTGCATCATTAAGCCACTCAGGTATGCTCCTTCTTCCTTCCTGATGTGTGCTTGCAAAGCTATAAATTTTCCTCTCTGTACTGCTTTTGCTGTGTCCCATAAGTGCTGATAGTTTGTGTCTTTATTGTCATTTGTTTCCAGGAACCTTTTTATTTCCTCCTTGATTTCATCTTCAACCCACTGGTTATTAAGTATAAGGCTGTTTAACTTCCAGGTATTAAAGTTTTTTTTTTCTGTGTCCCTTTAGAGTTCATATATAATTTCAGAGCCTTGTGGTCAGCAAGGGTAGTCTGCAAGATTTCTATCCTCTTGATATGTGCCAGCATGTAGTCTATCCTGGAGAATGTCCCATGTACATTGGAGAAGAATGTATATCCAGATTTCTGGGGATGGAGTGTCCTATATATATCCGCTAGTCCTCTTTCTTCCATTTCTCTTCTCAGGTATAGTGTATTCTTGTTGGGTTTCAGTCTGGTTGACCTGTCCAGTGTTGACAAAGCCATGTTGACATCCCCTACAATTATTGTTTTGTTATTGATATATTTTTCAGATTTGTCAACAATTGTATTAAATATTTTGCTGGCCCCTCATTCGGTGCATATATGTTTAGGAGAGTGATTTCTTCCTGCTCTACATACCCCTTGATTAATATAAAATGTTCATCTTTGTCCCTTACAACCTTCCTGCGTATAAAGTTTGCATTGTCTGATATTAGTTTGGCCACTCTAGCTTTTTTATGAGTGTTGTTTGCATGGATAATTTTTCTCCAGCCTCTTATTTTGAGTTTATGTTTGTTCTGACTATTCAGGTGCATTTCTTGTAGGCAGCAGAAGGTTGGATTGACTTTTTTGATTCATTTAGCCATTCTGTCTCTCTTAACTAGTGCATTTAGTCCATTGACATTGAGAAAAAGAATTGTCCTGGGAGTTAGTGCCATCTTTATATCGAAATTTGGCATGTCTTTTGGTCAGTCTGTCTTAAATAAAGTCTTTCAGTTTTTCTTTTAAGACTGGTTTTTAGCCTGTAAAGTTTCTGAGCTGTTTTTTTTTTTGTCTATGAAACCATGTATTCTTCCATCAAACCGGAATGTGAGTTTTGCTGGGTACAGTATTCTAGGTGAAGCATTCATTTCATTGAGTTTTCTCTCTATGTCCCACCACTGCTTTCTGGCCTTGAGTGTTTCTGCTGACAGGTCCGCTGTAAGTCTCAAGGATGCTCCCTTGAATGTAATTTCCCTTTTTGATCTTGCTGTTTTCAGAATTCTTTCTCTCTCTGCGGGATTCGTCATTGTGACTAGATGTGTCTTGGGTTTATTTTTGGGGGGGGGTCTCTTTTGGTTGGTACTCTTCGGGCATGCAGGATTTGATCTCATATATTTTTTTAGCTCTGGAAGTTTCTCTTTAATTATGTTCTTGACCATTAATCGTCCTGGAAATTTTCTTCTTGGGTTTCTGGAATCCAATAATTCTTAAGTTGTTTCTGTTGAGCTTTTCATAAACTTCCATTTTCATCTGTTCCCATTCTTTGACTAATTTTTCCATTGTCTGTTCATTTGCTTTAAGTTTTTTTCCAATCTCTCCTGCTGTATGGAGTTATTTTCTCATCTTCCACAGCACCAATTCTATTCTCATCTTCTTTTACCCTGGTGTAGAGCTTATACATTTTGTCATTCAATTTGTTTTACTGATTTTTTTCAGGCCTGTTATTTGACCTTTTTTTCAGTTTGGAATTTTATGATTTCTGTCTTCATATTTTCTTGGTTCTTGTTAGTGTTCTGTTCAACTCGATCCATGGTTTCTTTGAGTTCTTTGAGCATCTTCCATATTGCTTGTCTAAACTCTTTATCTGAGAGATTGATTAGTTGGTTGGTTGTTTTCTGGTCATCAGAACTGTCATCTTCATTCTCTATGTCTGATGCTGGCCTGTGTTGTTTCCCCATTGTCAAACTTGAATTGTGGGCTTTTCTACGTGTTCTGGTGGTATTCATTGGCTAAATGATATACAAGGACATATTCCTCTGGCTCCGCCTTTTATGGGTAGGTTAACTTGCCTCGAAGGAGGGGTGTCCTCCGTGGGTTAAGTCTCACACAGGATCAAATATAGGCCCGAGCATGCAGCAGAGAAGACAGTCTGGGGAGAAATGCTGGGCTTAATAATCCAGCACGTTCTTAGTGTGATTTTTTCTTCTTGTTTCAATGGCGTTCTTTCCTTAGGAAGAGTGCACGGCCATGTAGCGAAGCAGAATGACCGTGCTCTTCTGGTGCCTCTTTTGGGTCCACTCCCAAGAGGTTCAGGCAACAGGACAGGAGAAAGACACACAGGCAGCACTCACAATTTCTCACAGTTGGGCCCCACTGGGTAGTTGTAGTTTTGTCCTCTTTTCACTTTTAGATCTTTCCCCTTATCTTTTGAGGAAACACAATACAATAGGTCTTGGATAAATAGTTCCCCAGTTGCAAAACTTTGAGACAAAGAAAGAGAGAATAAAAACTAAATCAAAGTCCTATGCGAAATAAATTTTTAGTAATCTGGAGTTTTACAGGAATCAAAAAGACATGCATTTTTGTCCATTTGTTTTCTGTATAAGGGTATACTGTGTGGAATTTGTGCTACTTTCTGGAAAACAAGGAAAATATCACCGCCTCTCATAGCCTATGTGCTTAACCTTTGAAATCAGTACTTAATGGCCACAGCACAGCCAGATAGGTATTTCACTCTTTTAAAAATGGCTTAGTGGTGGTGAAAATAAGTTTCTAATAATAAACAGTGATGCAACACTTTTTGTTGTTTTTCTCCATTTCTGTTTCCAATTATTTAAGAAAAAAAATCATGGTCTTGGCCCAACACCAAATCTATATTTTGAATTTTAAACTTTCATGTCACAGTGGATTCATTTAGGCTAGGGAAACAAAAAGAAATTCCAAACTAATTTCAATCCTACTAATAAATTCATCAATCTATCGGACAAAGAACAATCAAAACAAATGTTTATCAGAATTCACAGACATTGCTCTGGGGAAGTCACGTAAAACATTCCATTCTATAATTGTTAATTCCAAATACCAGCACTTCTCTTCATTAAAATAAAAGATTCTTCTTAAGATATTAAAAAATAGACCTCTATTATCCCCCTTTCGTGGAGGTATTTATTGCTTTAAAATTGATGGATTTCAAAATGTTTGAGACATGGACTTCACAAATAGTATAGCAGTTACGTTGTAGTCAATCCCACTTGGACTCCCTAGTATCTGCATATGGTGCCCCAAGTCAGATATTTCTCTGAAAACAGAACCAATGACTTTTTAAAACATTTAGTACATAGCACAATATGTAATCACATCTATCACTACTTAGTTATCCTAACTCCTTAGTTACCTACTTAGTTTGCTTAGCCAGCACCTATTCTCTGCTTATTATTTTTCTACTGGATTCCAGCTTAATATAACTATAGGTGGCAAAGGCTTTAGAAATCTTCTCTCTCCACTTTCAGAGGGAATAAATTGTAATAGTTTAATATCATAAAGATAATCCAATTTATGTTCCCTGAGAAATGTAAGGGCAAGTGTTCTGGGATAGATTTATTTGCTCACAAGAAGTACTTTTGAAACTAAATATGTGAGAATGTGATTCCTGGACTGCAAAATACTTCAACTATTTTTAAAAGGTGAGTAAGGAAATTGCTCAGACTGAAAGAACAGTAAGAATAAAATTTGGTCCTTGTTGACATTATAGAGTTCTTAATTAACCAAACTCTTGATATCTTACAGTTTCACATTTCTTAAGGGAAATAATAACGTCCTGATTCTTTGGGGGTAATTATATTTTTTCTTAGTAATTGCTGCTATAAGCATTTTGATAAACACATTTAATAAAGTGAAAGAAAAAAGTTATCCAAGAAGCAGATTAAAGATCTTATAAACTCTATGCCCATATTTCTATTTGAAAGTTTGAGAATCTCATTTCCTAGTATAACATGCTAAGATACTGAAAGCTACTAATTTGCTTTTTTCTATTAATAGTTTTAAATGCAAATATCAGTATTTTATTTGATGTTAAGTACTTTTAACTAGATTGTAATTATTTTATGGAATGTCTTTTCTCTATTATCCCACATATTTAGCTCTATTGAATTTTATAGACATTTGACTGAACTATCCATTTGTATTGGAGTCTCAAAACTATATTACGTAATTTACCATTTATTTACAGAAACTAAAAGCTCTAATATGTTATTACTAGATTAGAATATTTTAAGGGAGAATCTCTTAAAATTGAACGTTTTCCACATTCTCCAAATGCCAACTGAATGTCTACTTAATTTTCCCCTCATGGAGGTTAGATGTATCACTCTCAACCAAGACTCATGGCTAGATCATTCTTTTTTAACTCCTTGGAAGCATCTTCAGAAATGAGCTGCAGCTGTCAAGTAAGTCAAAATCATCTCCCCAGTTCATTCCAGAATTCTGGAATCTTTCTTTGATATTTCTTCTTACCTCTTCACTTGACACTTCTTATTTGATAGTCATATAATTCATTATTTCTTGAATTATCTGCTGCTAGCTGCTCAACTTTTGGGCCATGAACACAATACCCAAAATCTTGATTTCCCAAATTTTGCACTATAGTTTTATCTATCATTCAGTCTCTAATGTCACAGCATTGTGGGGCCCTAGGTTCTGAACAAGGATGGAAATCTCTTTGTATAATGTAGACATTTTACGCTTTTCTTTCTCAAGCCTAAGTTTCCATTAACACTGCCCCAAATTTGAAACAGGAGGTTGTCAAGTATGTACAACTTAGAGTTTGGACTTTATGGAAGATGAAGTACTAGTATCTTGTTCTCAGGTTCTACACTTCCTAAAAATTCACCCAATTCTATATGTCCAGATATTTTCTCCCAGTACTAACTTAGCCACTATTACTACCTACTACATGGCACTAGTTAGACTAGAGCATTTATTATTCTCAACATCTGCCAAGGTATTTGTGATCTCCCAAATTGTCATATATGTCTTATCTATAGAAATAAAACACACTGCTGGGTATTATTGACAAATTGCTTTTGGTGGACATTTCAAGTATATTCTTGGGAAAAATAAATCTTAGAAACCTAAGTGCTAGAACATTAAAAATTGGAGCTAATTTTGCTACAGGAACAAACTATTCCATTAGAAATGGAATTTTGAAATGTAAATTGTTTGTAAATTTGGGATTAAAGGTTTAGGACATTAGTTTTGCTTGCAATTTTAGAGATAGAATTGAAGGCCTCATATAGGAAAGGCTTGGGCTACTGAAAATACCTTCAGTCTATTCAATGCCTGTTAATATTGTATGTTATCATACTGCTTAGCTTGTTTATTTGTTTTAAGATTAAGCACTAGGTGTAAATGAAAAGTTGGTAGTGCTCGCAATCTACTATTTTGGGGGCAAAAAGGGATTAGTATTCTTTTTTACCCTTCCTTCAAAATTAAAATTTGCTCAAATAAAATATCTCTCTGGACAATTTTTCTATCATTGCTAAATTCTACTCTCTTTGCAAAACCAAGATTAAACTGATATATTCAGAGAAAATGATTGGACCACTCTCAATGAAAGTTACACTATTTCTCACTCTATTATTTAGATAAAGTATTTCCATATTGATTCTCTTCCTATGCTGCTTTTTTATGTAGTTTAAAATGTGAACATAGAATAAACTAGGGTATTTGAAATAAAAATATACTCAATCCTGGGTAACAGAAAAATGAAAGTGATCTGTATTTTATAAAGACCAATAACAGCTCTTTTAGAAATTGTAGACCAGACAAATAGTTTTGACAGAAGTAAAGTTTCAAAACCATGGGAAAGGAGTAACCTATTTGGGTATTTAAAGGTAAAAGTTGTCAAGTGGAAAGTGGAAATCTTCATAGTTTTTGTTGTTCAACAATTCCTGAGGAAGACATGCAGTATCCCCAAGTTGGATTTTGGTTAATAGAAGCAGCATGTTCACTAATATTCACTACTGCAGAAAGACAAGAATCTATTATGTCTTTTTTGTTTGTTTTTGGGTCACACCTGGTGGGTTCAGAGTTTATTCCTGGCTCTGCACTCAGAAAACACTTCTGGCAGGCACGGGGGACCATACGGGATGCCTGGATTGGAACCACTGTCTATCCTGGATGGGTTGTGTGCAAGACAGATGCCTTACCTTTGTGCTATCTCTCAGGCCCAGAATCTATTTTGTCTTTAGTTCTAATCCTTCTGCCAGTCGCCTGCAGACAAGTTTCTAGTTCTCCAGTACTTGGAGTTTGTCCTTGCATCTCCACTCCCAACCCCTCCCCACTGAAGACTCAAATAAGCACCAGGAAGCACTTATGTAAATTGCTTCTCAGCAGATTCCTTCTTGAAACAGAATTCTTATGATTCCAAAACTATTCTCCAGCCCACCTCTTAACATATGTCTTTAAATTCACTTATCTGGGAGCACCATGAGTAAGCAAGCTGTTTTATAGATAAACGTGTATAAAAGGATTAAGAAATCTTCACATTTTATCTCAAAGCAGTTAAAAGTCACAGGCAAGACTTGCCTCAAAATTTCAAATAAACAAACTCATTATATTTGCCCTTTTACCAATTCCTTTCGAGAATGGTTACATTGTGCTTATTTATTTAATGCAATTTTCTTTTATCCATTTAATAGAATTGCCTTACTGTATAGTTCAGAACAAGACAATTTCAGTAAGTTTTTTCTCTCTCATCAAGATAGGATTTGATTGTAGACAG
This sequence comes from Suncus etruscus, assembly GCF_024139225.1. Taxonomy (NCBI): domain Eukaryota; kingdom Metazoa; phylum Chordata; class Mammalia; order Eulipotyphla; family Soricidae; genus Suncus; species Suncus etruscus. Next base: position 114,462,325 of record NC_064868.1, read on the forward strand.
CCAAATTTTTGCCTGAACCAAGAACTTGCAATATTACAGAGGCATTTTTCATGTAAGAAGAAGTTTCAGTGTCCTCTTGGCCAGCAGTTCCAATGACCCTATTGACCAATATACATTTCTTCCCCAAGGGCCTGGCTCATCTTTCCCAGTAGGAGGGGGGACTCTGCCCCATTTTGGAGAAGTTAATAGGATATGCCTAAGGCAAATGACCCAAAACAGCCAACCTCTTTGTAAGATTTCTGCATTCTTTGTAAAAGAAAGCAAAGAATCTTTGAAAGCCTATAGGAAGACTCAGTTTTCCTATAATCCCTCCTCCACACACAAAATAAGCCAGTTCCAGCTTAATTTATTCCTATGCTAAATTTCTCTCCAACAAGCAATACATTTTCCTTCTCCTTTATTTTCCAATAAGCTTTTCTACATTCTGAGTCTGAGTTTTATGACTACTGAATATTTTCATTCTTGAAAATATTGGAACCTGGGTACCATGGACAACCACAAAAACGCTTTGTCACTGCTCCTGCTACAATACCACTTTTGTTCTCATAAACATGCAAATAAAGGCCTTACATTTATGGATTGTTTTGTGTATTGTTGCAGGAGATAGAGGGGCCTAGCTAATATATATTGGGAAAAACACTGGAACCTAAATCGTCTCAAGACAGAGGCCTTTGAGACAGAATCTTGGAGCAGGGAAAGTTTTTGTGATGCAGAATTCTGAGCCCAGAGCACAAAGGGATCACAAAGAGCACCAGGAGGACACAGACAAAGGCTGCCTGATGAACTAAAATATCTGGGCTGGAGAGTGACACTGCTTGTAGAACACTTGCCTTCTAATTGATAGATCCGGATTTGATACCCAGCACCACAGATGATTCCCTTATGAGGATTGATCTACACTTCAGAACCAAGAATTAGCACTGAGCATTTCTTTGTGTGGCCCAAAAATCAGGAAAGAAAAAAGAAAGAACTTCTGGAAGCGGTGCTGGGGAGATAGTATAATGGTTAAGGTGCTTGCCTTGCACACGGACAACTTGGGTTTGAAACTAGCATCCCATATAATATCCTTGGCACCGCCAGGAGTGATCCCTAAATGCAGAGTCAGAAGTAAATCTGGATAAGGCTCCTGATGAGTCTAAGGCTCCCGATGCCCCCCCAACACCCCCAAATACACACTAAGAAATAGTATAGGGTGGTAGTATTAGCTCTTCCTTTGGGGTGTTAATTTCTGCACATTTGATTCATCTTTCATAGTTTACATCCATTGAGCGCAGAGGACAAGCTTGTATTGGATTTTCAACAGTATCTTTCACATAGATGATGATAAGTATCAAATATTTGTGAATGGTAAGACAGACTTCGGTTTGGTTTGGTTTTGTGACCACACCTGGTGGTATTCAGGACTTACTCCTGACTCTGCATTTTGGAATCTCATGGTAGGACCCAGGGGACCATATGGGATGCATAGGATCAAAACCAGGTTGGCCAAGTCCAGTCAATTGCCTGACCTGCTGAACTCCTAATTGTGTAGTTTTTCAGAACTCTTAGAAGACTGTTTTCCGTTTTATGGTGATGCTACCATGGAGTAGCTGAGGTTTCTTGAGTTTTATTTTGATTTGTACAAGAAATAAACAAGTAAATAGATTGCCATTTCTAATTTTATTTACAAAATAGTAATACCAACCAATTATAAGTCAATTACTTTCCCTGTTTTGACTTTAGTTTTTCCATTTGGATATATCCAGTTACAGCAGTTCCTCCCCTGATTTCAATGTCTCTACTTCTCAGCAAATTGTCTCAAAGCAGCAATAATAGTCATTATTTTCTTGACATAATATTATTGCTCACCTCTTAGACTTTCACTAACCCTACTTCATTAAGGTTATCTTCCCATCACTCTAATGAATCATGCTCATCAAGTCTTCATTTAATTCAATTCAGTGGCTACCATCTTTGTCCCTATTTTCCAAATCTCTTAGCATTAAGCAATTTATATCAGTATTGAGAATTAGAATAGAAGTTGAAGCCACTTGCCTTGAATACAACTGATGTGCGTTCAATCCTCACAACTTTATATGAATCTGGGAAGACTGTCAGGAATGATTTTTTCACACAAAGCTAAGCCCTCAATACTTCTAGGCATGTTCCTTAAAGCAAACCAAAACACAAAACAAGAAACAGATCATATTTATCTAATTTTTGAAAGGCTGTTTTTATTTATTCTTCATGACAGCTTTATTAATATAATTTTATATTTTTCTTTCTTCCTTGGGCACATTCCTGGGATGTGATTAAATCATAACTATTAAATATAAATACCACTAGTTATAAACTCTTTTCTTAATATCTTTATATCAATATTTTGCTTTTATATAAACATCATAAAAGATGTACTACATTGGGCCAGTGAGATGGCATAGTGTAGGTCATTTGCCTTACACACGGCTGACCTAGGACAGAACTGGGTTCAATTCCTGGCATTCCCATATGGCCCTCTGAGCCTGCCTGGAGTGATTTCTGAGTGCAGATCCAGGAGTAACCCCTGAGCGCTGCCGGGTATGGCCCCAACCCACCTCCAAAAAGAAGATGTACTACACAACTCCTCCCTGTTATCTTCCATTGTGCTGATGTTTAAAGTAATATGATGTTCTTTCACACAAAAAATGTTTAATAGCAGGGCCAGAGCAGGTGTGCAGAGAAGTAAGGTGTCTGCCTTGCCAGCACTAGCCTAGGATGAACTGCAGTTCGATCCCCTGGAATCCTATATGATCCCTCAAGCCAGGCGCAATTTCTGAGCTCATAGCCAGGAGTAACCTGAGTGTCACCGAGTGTGGCCAAAAAGAAAAAAAAATTTTAATAGGGTTCAGAGCTATAGCACACAGTAGGGCATTTTCTTTGCAAGCAGCTGACCCAGGATGGACAATGGTTTGATCCCCAGTGTTCCATATGGTTCCCCAAGGCAGGATCGATTTCTGAGCACATAGCCAGGAGTAACCCCTGAGCGTCACTGGGTGTGGCCCCCAAAAAAACAAAAATATTTTAAAATAAAATTTACTATAATTTTTTTTTCTGAGTCTGGAGTGATGACAACACAGTGGCTCGGGTATTTGCTTTATACAAGGTTCACCCAATTTGATCCTCAAGATCCCATATGGTTCCCCAAGCCTGCCAGGAACGATCTCTAAGCACAGAGCCAGGAGGAACACTAGTGCCCCCCAGGTATGCTTAAAAAAATGGAAAACAAAAAAATTTCCTAAGCATACTGCAATGAAACCAAAAGTTTCTAATTAGTTGCCAATGTTTTTTCTGTGAAGTTTCATATTATAATTTCTCTGACAAAACTACTGTCAATCCATTCATTCTTAAGAGTATTCACAATTACTTCATGAAATATAGTTATAATGTCTATTTTAAAATGCCTTTTTTAATAATTCCATTATCTGAATCCTTTCAGATTTAGTATCTGTTAATTTCCTTTTTCATGAAAATTTGACAAATTTTCTGATCTTTTATTTATAACTATATCTTTAATTAAATGTTATTTTAGTTATTTTTGGGGTGGGGGCTATACCTAAAGATGTTTATCAGGGGTTACTCCTGGCTCTGCACTCAGGAATTATTCCTGGCAGAGCTTGGGGAACAATAAAAGGGTGGGGTTTGAATCCAGGTCAGCTATGTGCAAGGCAAGTACCCTATCCTCTGTACTAAGTCTCTAGCTCCAGTATATCATGTTTTAATAGTTAACATAATATTATCATCTGTATAATTAAATTTCTAGAGAATACTGATTGGTTGTTTGTTTTATTTTAGCCTGTAATCAAATTTATACATTCAGACTATAAGGATATATATACATATATGTAATTTTATGTATATATGTGTTTGTGTGTGTATATGTGTATATATATATATATATGTATATATAAGTGATGCTTTATGTCTATTCAGGCTTCAAAGCCTTTGCTATCTCTTCTCTACCTGAACATGATCATCTCAGTGGTTACCGTATTTTCCGGCATATAAGACGACCCCCTAATTTTACAGTTAAGACATAGGTTTAGGCCTATGTTTGCTGTAAAAGACAGAATGTTCCTGTGAGCCAATCACAACAAGCAAAGGTTCAAAAGTTATACTGTAATAGACGTCCTCTCTGACACCGGCCAATCTGAGCAGGCTTTTTACAGTGTAGATTCGGGTACAGAACACTGTCTAATTTGACTGCTTATAAAGCCTGCTTGGATTGGCTGAGTTAGAGAGGCAGTCCGAGCAGCCTTGCAGTGATTGGTGCAGGATCGAGTTGGAAAATTCGTTTTGTGGCAATATTCAGACGATTTTCGTTTAGCGGCATATTGAAACATTTTTCGGGATATACTCAGTGTATAAGTTGACCCCCGATTTTCGGTTGACATTTTTTTTTATTTTAAAAGTCTTCTTATACGCCGGAAAATACGGCAGTCCTGGATTCTTCTCTATTGAGACACTGTACAATCCAATTCCAATCTAAAAGTCTTTATTGACTTTCTTTGGGTCTGATCCAAGCAAAAACAACTTTTGTATTTATTTATTTCATACATAGAATTTGAAGAGTTCTTTGTCATGTCTGCTTTAGGTTATTTACTACCACTAGTTTGTATCATATAGGTGCCCTTTTCAGATTTCTCTCTGGAGTCTGTGTGTCCACATGGCCTCCTCTATTACTATTTCAACCTCTTATTTTGGAAACAGGCATAAAAGAAAAAAGTCAAACAATCTAGAGATGGTCCATACCCCTGTTATTTACAGGTCTTCATTTTTGTTTGTTTTTTTTTTTTTTTTTTTTTTTGCTTTTTGGGTCACACCAGCAGTGCTCAGGGGTTCCTCCTGGCTCTAAGCTCAGAAATCACTCCTGACAGGCTTGGGGACCATGTGGGATGCTGAGATTCGAACCACAGACCTTCTGCATGCAAGGCAAATGCCTTACCTTCATGCTATCTCTCCATTCCTACAGGTCTTCATTTAATTGGCTTTTTCAGAATTTTACCTTTCAGGATTTAAAGTCTGGTTCTGAGATTCGGCTAAAAAATAGGAAATGAGTGGCCTTACCCTTTGTGCTATCACTCAGACCTCCCTTTCCATTTTTTGAGTGTTTTCAAGCAGTTCGTTTTGTATTTTGCAATCAACTGAGAAAATAGGTTTAAGTGATTTATGTACTCCATCTTAGCCAGCATCAGAAGCATCACTATCTTTATTCAGTTCACTTCACTCATTATTTCTTTCTTTTCCTGCTAAAACCTAATGCCAGTGCAGTCTCTACTATATACTTCTCAATTCCTGATGCTAAGAATGGTGCACAGTGAATACTGAGTTATAAATAATGCATTTCACACACGTACACATAGATGACAACATTATGTTAAATGCATTACTTAGCTACTTATTGTATTTTTATTGCATTAACTTTCTTCTAAAGGGATATAAATTACAAGAACATAATTTTCAAACCTCTCACAAAAATTTTGCTTATTTCATGGGGCTGTTTACCTTTACATGTCACTCTAAAGTGGGTTTCATATGATGCTTAATTTAGCAGAATAAAGTTTAAAATTAGAGAGTCAGGATTATACTATGGCAGGGGTGCAAAATCAAAGAAAATTCTGGGGTTTTTTTTGTTTTTGTTTTTGTTTTGTTTTTACCAAGACACTAACTTAATCATACTTTATTTCACCATATATTTTAAATCTTTGTGGAAGCAATTCAAGATCCTTGGAGAATTAAAAAAAAATTCTAAACGTTAAGGAAAATCAGTTCTCAGAAATCATCCTCTTAGCAAAATAACCACTTAAATATTACGTAAGTTGCTATTTACCCATTTTGACGCATCTTTCTTCCTGGTGATAAGGTATTAAAATGGCTTGTAATTGAAAGAAAAGAACACTGTGCCTATCTCTGTCCTTGTTATGCACTGAGGCAATCGAATTGAGTTTCTATGGGCACACACTGATCATTAGGTTAGCAATAGAGCAAGAACAAAATGAACTGAGTTTAATGAGTAGCTGAGCATTTGAGAAATGCAGCATTTCTAATAGCAAGTATAATAGTCAGTATCTACAAATCTTTTCCCAGGATCTGACAGAAGAACACACCATCCAAACAGCCCAAACAAATCTTTGAAGTCCAGCAACTGAACAGATCCCAGAGAACCTACCTGGACACAGTATAGTGATCTTGTACCTCTAGCTCATCAGATCTCTTTCATGATTTTTTTTCTAACTCATAACTCTATTTCTAGAGATCTATTGGAGAACTTGCAGGTACAGAGCTGAATTCTTGCTGGCCAAAATACAATGTGATCATATCAATTCTAGATCAAGTAGGGACTTAAGGAAGAAAGAAGGAGATATTTGTTAGTGGTAGAAAAATAAGAAAAACTTGGATTTTTTCTAAACAATACAGGACTTTTCAATTGTTTGCATGATATAGAGGGTATCTAACTCAGCTAACCCCACTGACCTTTAGTAAGGACTACTAATTAAAAATATCACTGAATATACTAGCACTACAATGCTAGAGATACTTTTAAAAGGAAAACCAAAAATAAAAATCTGTTTTACGGTAAATAAGAATGAGAGACTTTTTTTCTGTATTTCATTTCTTCTTTTGTCTTTTTAAAAATAATTTCTTTATTTAAACACCATGATTCCAAACATTATTGTAGTTGGATTTTAGTCATAAAAAGAACAACCCCATTCTCCAGTGCAACCTTGCCATCACCATGTCCCCATCTTCCCCCCCCACCCCTCCACCTGTATTTAAGACAGACTTTTAAGGCAAATTAAGAAATGATAAGATTTTTTGATTTACCTATATAAACTGTCTTGTATAGAGAACAAATAGTTTTATTCATGAGTAAAAGATCTTGCTCTCTGTAGATTTCTTGCTAGTACGTGAAAGGAGATTAAATAATTACATTGCAGTCCTTAATTGGTTCAAGAAATAAGTATCAACAAACAAAAACAGTAGGTGAAAACTTATTATGAACACTAATTTTATTACATACTTGAATTCTCTAAGACTTATACTTAGGCATATAAATAAAATTCATGCAACTATATATTTGTGGCATATATATACATATATGAGATTACAGTATTTTGGATAGCTCTTTTATTTTTCTTGAATAATTATTGCTTAAAAATATAGAATTTCCAGGGTTAGCTTACAATTCTGTATATATGTCATTGTCATCCTCCCAATACAAAAGGTTCAGTGTCATTCTACCAGTAAAAAGACCCGTGTATATTTTTATTCCTCTCCAATGCATTACTCTACATTTTAATTACAACTGATTTCACAGAGTCAAGGAGATATTATTTTTGCCAATTCATTTGCTTAAATTAGTCATATTTCATATATGACCAAACCCATCTGGTAATGCTCTTTGAATTCTTTACTTATTTAACTTAGCTTAATCACCTCAAGATGCATTCATTTTGTGCTAAATGACATGATTAAATATTTTCTAATGGCAGAGTACAATTTCACTGCATAAATATATAACAGTTTTTTATTATTTTTTGAAGGGAAATTTAGGTTTATTTCATGTTGGCTGCTGTACATTATGCTACTAATCATATAAAGGTTATAGATATCCATTCCAGTTAGTGCTTTTATATATTGTCTAGCTATATGATTAGAAATAATGTTTCTGGATCACATAGAATTTCATTTTTATTTGAAGGAATATAAATACTGTTTTGCATAGAGTTGGCACCAATTTATATTTGCACCAATAGTGTGCCAGGTTTTCTTTCTTTTGTTTGTATGTTTTGGGACCCACACTCAGTTATGCTCAGAGATTACTCCTGGCTCTGTACTCAGGAATTATTACTGGCAGTGCTCACAGGATGCAGCGGATGAAACCTGGTCAACTATGTGCAAAGTAAGCACTCTACCTACTACACTATCTCTTTGGCCCCCAGATTTTCATTTCTATTTTTTTTTTATGTTTTTCGGCCACACCCGGTGGTTCTCAGGGGTTACTCCTAGCTATCTTCTCAGAAATAGCTCCTGACAGGCACGGGGGAGCACACGGGACGCTGGGATTCGAACCAACCACCTTAGGTCCTGGATGGGCTGCTTGCAAGGCAAATGCTGCTGTGCTATCTCTCTGGCTCCCAGATTTTCATTTCTACTCAACTTCTCCAATGCTTACTCTTTCCTATCTTTTTTATGTTTGTTTGTTTGTTTGTTTGAGGGCCACACCCAGCAATGCTAAGAAGTTACTCTTGGCTCTGTACTCAGGGATCACTGCTGGTGGTGCTAGGGCACAATATGGGACTCAGGGGATTGAAACTGGGTTGTCTACCTGTGAAAGTTATGCTCTTTACCTTTCTTGATAGAAGTAATTCTTATAAATGTAGATGATTCATTGCTGTTTTATTTGTGCTACTCAAAAATGATGTTGAAATATATCTTATGATGAGCCAATGCATTATCTCTGTGCTTTTTTGGAAATGGGTCTGTCCAGGTCTTGACCCAATTTTATACAATTGGATTGTGTGCTATTTTATTGAGTTCTTTACATATTTTCTATGTTAAATCCTATTAGATGTATGATTTTCAGATATCCCCCCAGTACTAGGTGGTCTCTTTTTGTAATTGTTTCTTATTCTGGGTAAAGTTTTTATTTAAAACTTTTTATTTAAAATCTAGTTCCATCTGTTCTATATTGTTTTTTTCTGGCTTGCCATTTGAAAGTTTCCATATATGGCTAACCAGTTGTGCCAACACCACTTGTTGAATAGGCTTTCCTTGCTCCATTTAGGATTTCTTGCTCCTTTATCAAAAACTAGGTGGTTATATGTCTGAGGAACCTTCTCTGAGTACTCAAGCCTATTCCACTGATCTGAGGGTCTGTCTTTATTCCAATAACATGCTGTTTTTATAACTATTGCTTTGTAATACAGCTTAAAATTGGGGAAAGTAATGCCTCCCATATTCCTTTTCCCAAGGAGTGCTTTAGCTATTCGAGGTTGTTTATTATTCCAGATGAATTTCAGAAGTATTTGATCCACTTCTTTGAAGAATGTCATGGGTATCTTTAGAGGAATTGCGTTAAATCTGTACAATGCTTTTGGAAGTATTGCCATTTTAATGATGTTGATCCTGCCAATCCATGAGCAAGGTATGTGTTTCCATATCCGCGTGTCCTCTCTTATTTCTTGGAGCAGTTCTTTTGTAGTTTTCTTTGTATAGATCCTTCACATCCTTAGTCAGGTTGACTCCAAGATATTTGAGTTTGTGTGGCACTAATGTGAATGGGATTGTTCTCTTAATGTCCATTTCTTCCCTATCATTATTAGTGTATAAAAAGGCCATTGATTTTTGTGTGTTAATTTTGTAGCCTGCCACTTTGCTAAATGAATCTATTATTTCTAGAAGCTTTTTGGTAGAGTCTTTAGGGTTTTCTAAGTAGAGTATCATGTCATCTGCAAACAGTGAGAGCTTGACTTCTTCCTTTTCTATCTGGATTCCCTTGATATCTTTTTCTTGCCTAATCGCTATAGCAAGTACTTCCAGTACTATGTTGAATAGGAGTGGTGAGAGAGGACAGCCTTGGTTAGCCACTTGCAAAAAAGCGAACTCAGACCCCCGGCTAACACCATGTACAAAGGTAAAATCCAAATGGATTAAAGACCTTGATATCAGAACTGAAACTATAAAGTATATAGAACAATATGTAGGTGAAACACTCCAGGACATTGAGACTAAAGGCATCTTTAAGGAGGAGACAGCACTTTCCAAAAAAGTGGAAGCAAATATAAACAGAGGGGACTATATTAAGCTGAGACGCTTCTGCATCTCAAAGGAAATAGTGCCCAGAATACAAAGGCCACCCACTGAGTGGGAGAAATTATTCACCCAATACTCATCAGATAAAGGGATAATATCCAAAATTTACAAGGTACTGACAGAACTATAGAAGAAAAAAACAACTAACCCCATCAAAAAATGGGGAGAAGAAATGAACAGACACTTTGAAAAAGAAGAAAGGCAAATGGCCAAAAGGCACATGAAAAGATGCTCAACATCACTAATCATCAGGGAGATGCAAATCAAAACTACTATGAGGTACCACCTCACTCCACTGAGATTGGCACACATCACAAAAAAGGAAAACAAGCAGTGCTGGTGGGGATGTGGAGAGAAAGGAACTCTTTTTCACTGCTGGTGGGAATGCCGTCTAGTACAACCTTTATGGAAAGCGAAATGGAGATTCCTTCAAAAACTGGAAATTGAGCTTCCATACGATCCAGCTATACCACTCCTAGGAATATACCCGAGGAACACAAAAATACAATACAAAAATCCCTTTCTTACTCCTATGTTCATTGCAGCACTATTTACAATAGCCAGACTCTGGAAACAACCAAGATGCCCTTCAACAGATGAGTGGCTAAAGAAACTTTGGTACATATACACAATGGAATACTATGCAGCCATCAGGAGAGATGAAGTCATGAAATTTTCCTATACATGGTTGTACATGGAATCTATTATGCTGAGTGAAGTAAGTCAGAGGGAGAAAGAATGGTTTCACTCATCTATGGGCTTTAAGAAAAATGAAAGACATTTTTAACAGTATCTCATAGACAAGAGAGATGAGGGCTGGTAGGGGCAGCTCATGACATGAAGCTCATCATGTGGAGTGATGAGTGCAGTTGGAGAGATGACTACACTGAAAACTATCATAACAATGTGAATGAATGAGGGAAGTAGAAAGCCTGTCTCGAGTACAGGTGTAGGGGGTGGGGAGGAGGGAGATCTGGGAAATTGGTGGTGGGAATGTTGCACTGGTGAAGGGAGGTGTTCTTTACATGACTGTAATCATACAACTATAATCATGTTTGTAATCATGGTGTTTAAATAAAGATAATTATAAAAAAAAGACTTGGACTTACATCCAAAAAGGAATAGTCAAATTAGTAGATGCAAGTTATCAGAACATGATTTTTTAAGTAAAGTAAAAGAACTTCAAGTAAATAGAAATATTACAAAACGGGCAAGATTTACTATGTTATTGAATTTTCCTAGTTGCTACTATTTTTGAAATAAAACACTCACCTTTTAATGTCTGTGAAGTTAGTAAACTAGAAATGCTATTTAAAAAAAAAGAAAGTTTCCATATATGTCTCTGATGTTAGGGGATGGTGTGTGGATTCTATGTTTTCTTCTATTTATTTTGTGGTTCAGTAGTATAAATATCTAAGTGATTTATTTTCCATTAAATTTTAATTATAGTGTTAGATTGTGATCTAGTTTGCTTGTTTGCTATGTTTTTTGCAAGTGACATACCAGCTTTTAGAACACCATTTCTTTAAGAGAGTTTCTTTTCTCCATTGTATGTTATTTACTTCTTTTCCATAATCAATATATACTAACATGTGAATGTGTTTTGAATTCTATTACATTTCATATAGCCTATTTACCTCTTTTTGCTTTTATGTTATTCTTTAATTTCAACTTCTTCGTAATTTAATTTGAAGTCAGTCAGATTGATATCTTTTTTTTCTTTCCTCTCAGAATTGCTTGAGTTATTTGGGTACATTCTGAGTTCCATACAAATTTTAGAACTTTTTTCTATATACATAAGTAAAGCTATCAGTATATTGATAGAGATTGCATTGAATCTATAGATGCCTTTAGGTGAGATGTCAATTTACTCCAATCTGAAAAACAGAATTTTCACTATATTTTGCTTATTCTATTTCTTTTAGCAGTATACTTTTCTTTCTTTTTTGGGGGTGGCACATCCATTAGTGTTCAGGGTATTATTCCTGCTCAGATTTGATTCTTACAGTACTTGAGGAATCATATGTGGTATCAGAGATTTATCTGGTGTCAACATCAATTTAACCCTGTATTATCTCTCTGACTCCAGGATACATTTTTTCTTTTGGGGGAGTGGGGCAGGGAGCACATCAGGCAGCTCTTAGGAGTTACTTCTGGCAAGCTCTGTGAACCTTATGGGATGCTAGGGATTGAACCAGGTTGGCCGCATGCAAGGAAAATGCCCTGCCTGCTGTGCATTATTCCAGCCACCTAGTTATACTTTTAATGTACAAGACTTCCACCTCATTTTTCAGTTTTATTCTTAAATAATTTATCTTTATTGATGCAAATTTCAATGAAATTTTTACATTGGACTTAAAAAATTTTGTAGTTAGTAAGAAAAAATTATTTTCAATAGTGTCAATGTTTATGCCTTAAGTGATTGGCATACTGATCACCAAAGTTCAAATATCTTTTCACCATCATCAATAGGTACCATCTCATATACCCATTTTCACTCACTCCCCATCATATCCCTATCATATCACTTGATAAAGTCAGTGTGTTGTCAGAATCTGAGTTTTTTTTGTAAATTTCATGTTACATTATGTGGCTTATTCATTTATATATGAATGAAATAATGTATTAACTGTCTTTCTCCTGACTTATTTCACATAATGTGACACCAAAAGTTCTATCCATATTTGCACTAAATACTAGGTTTTATCTTTTCTAATAGATGAATAGTAGTTCAATATTCATATATATTACACATTTTTTTGTTTTCTGGCCCACACTCAGCAGTACTCAGAGATCACTCCTGGCATGCTTCTACATGGGGTGTTGGGGATTAAACCAAGGTCATCTTTACTCAAGACAAACACCTTACCCCCTGACCCTCCACAATATTTTTATACACTCATAGATATTTGGGAACTTGGGTAGTTTCCAGATCTTGAAAATGGTAGATAAGAGTACTATGTATATGACTGTGCATATTTTTTAAACTAGTGGTGTTTTGTTTGTTTATTTTGGGAGACAGCAAAAAGTAGAATCGATGCATAGTATGGTAGCTCTGATTTATTTTATGTAGAAACATCCACACTAATTTTTATAGAGCAGGGGTCCTCAAACCATGGCCTGTGGGCCACATGCAACCCACTTTAGTCATTTATACTTCCTGCCAGGCGTTTTTGTTACCACTGCCTGACCTACTTAGCAGCCAACTTGTTCCAGGTTGTAGCACACATGTGCACCTCATTCTCCAACTCCCCTCCTTCTTTTTTTTTTTTTTTTCAACAGCAAGAAGTTTATTAAGCTAGCATGCTAGGGCGACTGGCAAGCAGATCACTTAGGAGTCGACCCGAGCAGCCGGTTTCCACACATCATATGGGCAAAAAGGGCAATTCGGGGGCTAAGCATGCAAATCAGGGTTTACAGAATTCACCAATGCAGTTAACAATGTGTACGAGATCCAATCCCAGCCTCTTCAGAGTTTCCTTAGCAGCCTATAGAGTTGTCTAATTTCAAGCCTATATTATGTTTGGCAAGCCTCTTATTCTGATCTCAGATCCTGTTTTAACACAATAGCAAGCAACTTTCACCCTTATATGGTATGGACATGTCTCTGCAAGTCAGGGCAGGTCTCTAAGCAAGGTCTATGTGCCCAGTGGGGTCTCCTTGCTTAGAGCTTTCCTTAACATTCCCCTGACTGCCCTCCTTCTTTCTGTCCCTCGACTTCTCTCAGTCTCGGGCAGGGGTCCTCAAACCACGGCCTACATGCCACTATTCCTCACAGCTCTTTTTTGTTTTGTTTTGTTTTGTTTTTTGTTTTTGTTTTTTGTTTTTTGGTCAACCCAGTGACGCTCAGGGGTTACTCCTGCCTATGCACTCAGACATCGCTCCTGGTTTGGGGGACCTTATGGGATGCTGGGAATCAAACTGAGGTCAATCCTGGATCAGCTGCATGCAAGGCAAACGCCCTATTGCTGTACCATCGCTCCGGCCCCAATAGTTCTTTTTTTTAAGCTATTGTTAGGCCCTCCAATAGTCTGAGAGACAGTGAACAGGCCCCGTTTGAAAAATTTGAGGACATCTGCCATAGAGGCTAGTCAGTCTACAAAATCTTACTAAAGCGAGTGAGGCTCCTTTTCACGGACTCTCCACCAGAACTGTTTCTGAACTTGCCTTTTTGATGTAAGCTATTCTCACTAATGTGTCAGAATATCTTTTTGTCATCTTAATTTACATTTCCCTGATTATCAGTGATGATGAACAGTATAAAATGCTTCTTTGCAATCTGTACATCTTCATTGAGGAAGTGTCGGTTCAGCATTTCTTTGCAATCTCTATGTCTTCATTGAGGAAATGTCAATTCAGCATTTCACCCGACTTTTTATATTTCTGTTGTTGTTGTTGTTGAGTTTTGTGATTGCTTTCTATATTGTTTATATCAGTCCTTTGCCAGATATAAGAGATTCTTGGCATGTCATCTCATCCAGCTCAGTTTGCTCTCTTGAGCTGTCAATTTTATGAGGCATTCCATCTAGGTTTTGCAATGGTTGCCTGCCAATTTTCTACTTATGCCTCTGGGTTAGCTTCTTTTATTCTTTTGGAGGGGCACTATGATTTTAGTGTTAAAATTATCCTTTGCTTTCTATGATAGGGAGGAGAGGGCCATTCCAATAAGGATATTGGAAAGTTTAATATTGGATTAAAACTTTTGGCAGGGAATTTGAAGAAAGGGAAGAGTCTGGCAAAGAACTCCACACTGCCTCGGCCTCTGTGGCAACTCTGATCCCATATTTCTGCCAATACTCTGCCTACAAGTTTACCCTCTTGGGTTCTAGTTGGATGCTATATCACTGATAGATGGAGAGGGAAGGGAAGGATTCAGCTATCTACCAGGATTCAGGGTTTTTGTTTTGTTTTGTTTTGTTTTGGGGCCATATCCAGTGTTGATCAGGAGTTACTCCTGGCTCTGCACTAATGAATCACTCCCAGAAGAGCAAAGGGATCACATGGGGTGACAGGGATTGAACCCAGGTCAGTTTTATCCAAAACAATAGCTTTTCTCTTTGTACTATGTCTCCAGCCCGAAGATTCAGAGGTGTGTGTGTGTTTGTTTGTGTGTGTGTGTGTGTGTGTGTGTATGTGTGTGTGTGTGTTTAAGCTCCAAACTTGATTTATGAGCAGGAAAATTTTTTACAATTTCTTATCTCAGATAGAAAGACTACAATTGTTTCTTATAGACTTGACTCTTCCTCTGCTGGGTCAGGTCTAACCAATCTATGACTCAAATATATCTTCACGGCTCTCAGGGGTTACTTCTGGCTCTGTGCTCAGAAATTATTCCTGGTAGGTTTGGTAGACCATATGGGATGCCGGGGATCAAACTCAGGTAGGCCGCATGCAAAACAAACACCCTACCAGCTATACTATTAATAAAGAAGCAACCATGTCGTTATTTTTATACATCACAATCAAGTGCACCTTCAGATAAATAGAAACATTTTTTTCATACAAATCTGACTATGCTTAGGTGGGAATATTTCTGATAGTAGATTTTTGGTTGCGCAATGGAGAATTTTTTTATATTAGCCATGTTCTACCATTCCACAGGAAAATAAGAAAAAAAGCTCTTATTTCTATATCTTATTTTATAATAAATTTCAGCTACTATTTCTATATCTTATTTTTTTAATTCTTTTTTCATTTTGTTTTAACTTTTATATTGCTAGTATTTTTTCCCATTTTTTCTTTATTTAAACATCTTGATTACATAAATGATGGTGATTAGGTTTCAGTCATGTAAAGAACACCCCCTTCACCAGTGCAACATTCCCACCACCAATGTCCCAAATCTCCCTCCATCCCACCCCAACCCCAACCTGTACTCCAGACAGGCTTTCCAGTTACCTCATTCTTCACATGATTATGGTAGTTCTCTGTGTAGTTATTTCTATAGCTGCACTCACCACTCCTTGTGGTGAGCTTCATGAAGTGAGCTGGTGTTCCAGCCCTCCTCTCATGGTCTCTGAGGATTGTTACAAAAATGACTTTGATTTTTCTTAAAACCCATAGATGTGTGAGACTATTCTGCATCTTTCTCCCTCTGACTTATTTCACTCAGCATGATAGATTCCATGTACATCCATGTATATAGGAAAATTTCATGACGTCATCTCTCTTGACGGCTGCATAATATTCCATTGTGTATATGTACCACGGTTTCTTTAGCCATTCATCTGTAGAAGGGCATCTTGGTTGTTTCCAGAGCCTGGCTATTGTGAATAGTGCTGCAATAAATATAGGTGTGAGGAAGGGGTTTTTGTATTGTATTCTTGTGTTCTTAGGATATATCCTAAGGAATGGAATAGCTGGGTCGAATGGGAGCTCAAATTCCAGATTTTGGAGGAATCTTCATATTGCTACCACAGAGGTTGGACTAGATGGCATTCCCACCAGCAGTGCATAAGAGTTCCTTTCTCTCCACATCCCCGCCAACACTGATTGTTCTCATTCTTTGTGATGTGCACCAATCTCTGTGGTATGAGGTGGTATCTCATAGCTGTTTTTATTTGCATCTCCCTGATGATTAGTGATGTGGAGCATTTTTTCATGTGTCTTTTGGCTATTTGTATTTCTTCTTTGTCAAAGTGTCTGTTCATTTCTTCTCCCCATTTTTTGATGGGATTAGATGTTTTTTTCTTGTAAAGTTATGTCAGTGCCCTGTATGTTTTGGATATTAGCCCTTACCTGAAGGGTGTTGGGTGAATAGTTTCTCCCACTCGGTGGGTGACTCTTGTATCCTGAGCACTATTTCTTTTGAGGTGCAGAAGCTTCTCAGTTTAATGTATTCCCATATGCTGATCTCTGCTTCCACTTGTTTGGAAAGTGCAGTTTCCTCCTTGAAGATGCCTTTAGTCTCAATATCATGGAGTGTTTTACCAACGTGTTGTTCTATATACCTTATGGTCTCAGGTATGATATCAAGGTCTTTAATCAATTTGGATTTTACCTTTGTACATGATGTTAACTGGGGGTCTATGTTCACTTTTTTGCAAGTGGCTAACCAGTTCTGCCAGCACCACTTGTTGAAGAGATTTTCCCTGCTCCACTTAGGATTTCTTACTCCTTTGTAAAAAATTAGGTAATTGTATGTATGGGGGACAATGTCTGAGAACTCAAGCCTATTCCACTGATCTGAGGGTCTGTCTTTATTCCAATACCATGCTGTTTAGATAACTATTGCTTCAGCCCCATTTCTGTATCTTATTTTCATAATACATTTTTAGGTTATTTTTATGATATTATTATTTTAAAACTTTATTTCTTTCAAATATTTTAGTAATGCTTTGCTGAAAAGTTTGCTGATAACCTGATTGTTGTGCTTTTTTCTGAATTACATTTTCTCTCATGCACACAGCCCTCAAGATTTTAATTAAATACAATAATCGAATTTATGATATATTTATATATATATCTTTGTGTAGCTATTTTTATTTTATTTAAACACCTTAATTACATACATGATTGTATTTGGGTTTCAGTCATGTAAAGAACACCACCCATCACCAGTACAACATTCCCATCACCAATGACCCAAGTCTCCCTTCTCCCCAACCGTCCCCCGCCTGTACTCTAAAAAGGCTCTCCATTTCCCTCATACATTATCATTATTAGGACAGTTCAAAAAGTAGTTATTTCTCTAACTAAACTCATCACTCTTTGTGGTGAGCTTCCTGAGGTGAGCTGAAACTTCCATCTCTTTTCTCTTTTGTGTCTGAAAATTATTATTGCAAGAATGTCTTTTATTTTTCTTAAAACCCATAGATGAGTGTGACCATTCTGCATTTTTCTCTCTCTGACTTATTTCACTCAGCATAATAGATTCCGTGTACATCCATGTATAGGAAAATTTTATGACTTCATCTCTCCTGACAGCTCCGTAATATTCCAATGTGTATATGTACCACTGTTTCATTAGCCATTCGTCTGTTGAAGGGCATCTACATTATTTCCAGAGTCTTGCTATGGTAAATAGTGCTGCGATGAATATAGGTGTAAGGAAGGGGTTTCTGTATGGGCTGACTTGCCTCTAAGTGAGGGGAGTCCTCTGTGGATGAAGCCTCACACAGGATCAAATCTTAGGCCTGAGCACGCAGCAGAGAATACAGTCCGGAGAGAAATGCTTGCTTCTGTGATCCAGCACAGTTCTTAGTGTGATTTTTTCTTCTTGTTGCGATGGTGTTCTTTTCTTAGAAAGAGTGCGGGGCCATGTAGTGAAGCGGAGCCAAAGTGCTCTGCTGGAGCCTCTTTTTGGCCCACTTCCAAGAGATTCACGCAAGAGGACAGTAGACAGACACATACAGGCAGCACTCACAGTTTTTCACAGTTGGGCCCCACTGGGCAGGCGTAGTTTCGTGAATTTTCCTAGCCTGATGTCACAATAGGGGACCCGGCTTCTGCAAAGCCTAACCGGTTTTCATGTTATGGAGTCTCGCCCTGAAATTGGCCTCTGGGAGAGCGAGTTTTCTGCAGCCTCTTTTCAGCCCACTCCCAAGAGGTTCACGCAAGAGGACAATAGACAGACACACACAGGCAGCACTCACAGTTTTTCTCAGTCCTTGTGTAGCTATTTTGATTTAAAAATTTGCGTTGTGTCAGTTTCCTTGCTGTCTATTTGTTCTTTTCTTTGGTTTGAAAACTCTCAATTATTTCTACTAAGAATATGGTCATGTTTCCTATTTCTCTCATCACTTTCTGAAGTTCATATTACTTTGTTATTTTTTTATTCTGTTGACAGCAGATATGTATTCTACATTGTTTCTTTATCTTGTTTTCTTACTACACTTACATTTGAGCCATAGTTTCCAGTTTCATCTTCAGGCTCTGATATTGCTTCTTTTATGAGATTGACTTTGTGATGTTTTTTTGTCTTAGATTATATATCAGAGTCCTATTTATACATAGAATTCATATGTAGAATTTCACCAAGATATGCTGTTTTTTGGTAAAGACATTTTCATAGCTTTGCTTAATATCTATGACTTGCTTCCAGCATTTAGTTGGAATTCTCAAAGCTTTATTGTTTTGCTCTGAAAATTTTCCTCAACTCTTTGCTACCTCCTCCAATGGAATGTTTTCTTTGAGAAATTTGGTCTAATTTTTGCAATGATTGTTTGCAAAATGTTTCACTTCCACATTTGTGTTAGCTTGTTTTACTTTTCTGCAGCTGGCACTGTATCTAAAGTGTTGGAATAGTCCTTTATTTCTATGGCTGTGACAAAGAGGGAGGATTCACAGTGATGAGATTTTTTTAAACCTTGATTAAATACAGAGCTGCAATTTTAGAAATGTGAGGTGAACAACTGAGAGGGAGATATCTGCTCTGTCCTTCTAAATTTTTTTAGTGCTAGAATTTGGTGTTATAGTTTTATATCTCTGGCTGATTGCTTCTATGGCTGTGTTAAGCCATTGAAAGATGGATTGGAGGAATGCAGTGTGTCTATAGTGTTGCTGGACAAAAACACCAACACTCATTATTTTGTCCCAGAGCTCATTTTATGATAGCAATGAAACTTTACACTTGTTCAGTAATATTGGTTGTTCTTTCTAAGCTTTGCCCTCCACCTGCCAGGTCATCAGTGCTAGTAGTCATGGTTATTGATACTCATATTTCTACTCATGAATCTCTTCACTTATCAGTCCCATATGCCCAAGAACATTTTGTATCACAATCATATACCTTCAGATATAGACTGTTGTGTGTGTTTTTCAGAATACCAAGCTTTAAGTGTAGGAGGCTTTTTATGTCTGCGACAGGTAGTTCATTTCTTATTGTTCACTAGTTAGACACCTTGTTTGCCAGTGTCTATTTTGTCATTTCACCAAAATTCTTCTCTTTACATTAATATACTGGGAATCCGTACAAATGTCAGAAGTTTGACTTTACTGCAGGAGAGAGAGGGAAAGAAAGAGGGTAGAAAGACATTATAATTGCTTTGATTTAGTATTAATATGATACAAGTTCTGTGGATCCTAGAGGACTTATGGTTTCTTCCAAACTCTCTGAAAAAATAGAGTCTCATTCCTATATGAAAAATATGTGCAGAGGGACAGAGGAGACTACAACAAATTGGACACTTGCCTAGTACTCATTTAATGAAGATCAGATCTTTGGCATACAAATGATCCCCTGAGCTTTGCTAGGAGTAATCCCTCATGGTAGAGCCTGGAGTAAGCCTGAACACGTCTGCGTGTGCCCTTAACCCCCCAAATAGAAGGAGCTGCGTTCTGCTACAACACATTACTTTATATTTTGAAAATCCAGACACTATCAGTTCTCTTTATAAGAAGCACTATATATTATAAATCATAACTTAAAGTTTCTAGGTTATTCTTCCCATTCTTTTACTTATATTTATTTTATTTTATTTTTTGGTTTTTTGGTCATGCCCGGCAGCGCTCAGGGGATACTCCTGGCTTTATACTCAGAAATTGCTCCTGGCAGGCTCAGGGGACCATATGGGATGCCGGGATTCGAATCATTGTCCTTCTGCATGCAAGGCAAACACCCTACCTCCATGCTATCTCTCTCCAGCCCTATTCCCATTCTTTTTCATGTCCAAAAATGTTGATTCCAGGCCTAATCAGCCTTTATATATAATTTTATCAATAACTTTACAAAATCATATTTTCTTTATAGGTATTATATGGGTAAAGAAATGAGTTAAAAAAACATCATGGGACGAGGTAGAGGGATCATGGGGGGGGGTAAAGCATTTGCCTTACATATAAATGGATAACCCTGTTGTGATCCTTAGCACCACATATGGTTCTCCAAGTACCACCGGGAATTATTCCTGAGCTCTGAGCCAGGTGTATGCCCTGAGCATTACCAGGAGTTACCCCCAAACAAAATAAAAACAGAATTATAGGATGGGTGATGCATCTGGATTCTATCGTAACCTGCAAGACATGTGCTTCTTCCATCTAGCCAGTATCATGAAAAATGTGATTAGAAACCAAGGAAGGGAAATATTTCATGGATTAAAAACATAAAATACCTAAAACCAAATGTAGTGTGCTGCCTATGCTTCAATGAAATAAATTTTATTTTAATAAATGAGGTGCAATTAAGTAATAACTAACAAAATGCATTGATATTTTAATGTAATTGTTTTTATTTGGGGCCAGAGAAATAGTATTGCAGTAGGGCTTTTGCCTTGCACGCTGCTGACCCAGGACAGACCTAGGTTCGATTCCTGACATCCCATATGGTTCCCTGAGCCAGGTGCAATTTCTAAGGGCAGATCCAGGAGTAACACAGAGGGACAAAGGGTGAAAGGGTGTGGCCCCCAAAGAAACATAAAACCAATTTTTCTTATTCACACTACATTTCTTTTCTGCCAATGAGGCTGTTATGCATAGTTTAAATGAAAAAGTAGATTGGTCAATGTCCAGTTTGTTTTGTCAGGTGGATTGCATTAGCAGGAGACAATGGAATTTGTTGCATGTAACTTGCAACCTTTGACTAAAATTCTGTCCAGTAGAACCAGGGAAGCTACTCTTCCCAGTTTTCCCAGAAATTTCTAAGTTTTGTTACCAAAGATCCCACATGTTGAAAAACTTCTCAGCCCTAGCTAACCTGGGTAACTAGTCATTAAGGATACTAGTGTGGAGACACTAGTTACATTCTGAAGATTCCATCCATTGCTTTTCTCTCCTTGCT
The DNA here is from genome assembly GCF_024139225.1 of Suncus etruscus. NCBI lineage: Eukaryota > Metazoa > Chordata > Mammalia > Eulipotyphla > Soricidae > Suncus > Suncus etruscus. The sequence continues at coordinate 114,483,872 of NC_064868.1, forward strand.
TCTTTAGATCTAGTATTAGTAATGGTCCTTTAAATCTGTCAGTCTCATTTAATTGCCTTATCACTTCTTTTAAACAAAATTTATTAAAGCTCTATGATTATCAAAGCTGAATTTTAGACATATAAAGTTCCAGCACAGATACCACCACCAGGATCAACTTCCCTCGACCAGTGCCCTCCCCCAATATAGACCCCCCACTCCTCACAAGCCTGTCTCCTTGGCAGGTACTTTTTTAGGTTTGGTTGTTGTAGTTTGTATCTCCTATTTCAGATGTGTTAGTTTTGTGACTTGTACATATAGCTATAAAGGGGTAAATGCAAATACAGTTTCTTCTTTTTAGTAACAGAAATAAAATTGATTTATAGTTGTTTTCATTTTCAAAAAGAAAAAAATCTTGCTATTGGTACATATTCAATGTTAAAATTAATACTTTAAAAGAACTAAAAGAAAAATGTCCTTTATAAGCTTACCACTATATAATACTTTCTATTTACCAATATAACTTTATTATTTATTCTTTCTTAAACATGTTTATACATATATTCACAGCAAAAATATTTATTAAATTCATATAAATGATTATAGGGTAAATATATAAAAATAATAGGATAAATATGTAGTGTGGATATGTACATATTCATATATAAAATTAAATTCCATTTTAGTTATATAGATACCTTTAAAACACAATATTATAAATACTTTTAATGACGTGTTATTATGTAATAAATTGATATTTCACTGAATTGCTCTAATCTTTGACACTAGATTGCTTCTGATTTTCTTTGCTACATATAATATAGTTTTAGATCTGTTGATAAATATTTGTCTGATTACTTCTTTAAGATAAATCCAGAGGCCAGAGAGATAATACAGGAAGTAATGTCTTGCCTTACGTGTGCTTGACCTGGATTTCATACCTGGCATATTTACTGTACACATCTAGGAGTGGTCCTTGAACAATGAGCCAGGTGCAAGCCCTGGGCACCTCTGGGCACCCCAACAATCCTCCCAATGATAAACAGCCAGAAATAAAATAAAATTTGTAGCTTCTAAATATAAACATTTTAAAGTCTTATATACATACATTTATTTACATATATATATATATATATAAATTTGCCTTACAGAAGTTTACAATTTATTATCTAATGTACTTGAGTATATTAATATTACTCTATGGTAGGACCTTTTTTGTTTTATTGTGTTATCTACTCAATATTATTTCATATTTTGTTTCTTCTGATTAGACCAAGAAGATAATTTCATCTCGTAGCAACAGAGATGAATTCAAATAATGGTTACATGACCTTTAAAGGCAATTAGAAATATTTCACTTATGATTGACACAATAAAATAATTTGAGTTAGATGAAGAATTCAGTGAAAATAAAATTTCAACATAACATCAAAAGGTTTTATGTATGATATGAAAAATGTGAGTAGACAAAAACAAAGCAGAGACATCGAACATAGCTGATAAACATGACATTCTCAACATGTATATAACTTAAATTTGGAAACAGTTCAGTGATTTTAAAAGGGGTCATGTTATGGTTAAGGTTAGAATTGGAATTTTAATAGTGAATTAATGTAGTAAATTCACAGGCTGATTTTCAGTGAGACAAACCTGAAACAAATAATATTTTAATGTAGGTTAACATAATAAAAAAGAAATGCAGTAACTCATCATGCAAAAAGGTAATAACTACAGTACCTTGTATCAAATCAAATATGGCTAGTTATGCAAAGAAGCAGGAAGCTATAATACATAATGAGAAAATATCAATTAAATCAGCACAAATAATAAATGCAATATACTTAGCAAACAGGGATATTAAACTAGTTGCTATAATTATTCCCACATTTAGAGAAGAAATAGAAAAACGAATATCTTTATAAAAATCATAGAAAATAAGACTGGTAGAGAGTCAAAGGGTACAGCATATACCTAACGTGCATTTGGATCCAAATTTGATCTGTAAATCTGAAATGTCATAGGAAGTAATTTTCTAGTTTTTGTTTTTGGGCCACACCTAGTGACACTCGGGGGCTGCTCCTGGCTATACACTCAATAATCCCTCCTGGATTGGCCTAGGGTGGGGCTTGAACTCCTGTCCTTCGGGCCTGGGAGGGCCTTCCTCCCTTCCTGGAGCAGGATTTTCAGCCTGCACGGGCTGGCCTTTGGCAGACCTCCATATGTGCCAGAGGCCTCTTGGCCCAGCCTAGGGTAGGGGGGCCGGACCTGGGTCACCCGACCCCCCTCTCCCTCTTTCCTCCGGATCTCCAGGTGGGTTCCTGGGAGGACCTGATGGGGCACCCTGGGTTTTCCCCACTTCCAGGCCGGCTCCGGAGATTGGCCTAGAGTGGGGCTTGAACTCCTGCCCTTTGGGCCATGGGAGGGCCTTCCTCCCTTCCTGGAGCAGGATTTTCAGCCGGCACGGGCTGCCCTTTGGCAGACCTCCATATATGCCAGAGGCCTCTTGGCCCAGCCTAGGGTAGGGGGGCCCGGACCTGGGTCACCCGACCACCCTCTTCCTCTTTCCTCCGGATCTCCAGGTGGGTTCATGGGAGGACCTGATGGGGCACCCTGGGTTTTCCCCACTTCCAGGCCGGCTCCAGAGATTGGCTTAGGGGGTGGAGTTTGATCTGGGGGGTGGCAGATAGCTGCTCAGCTATACTCAGGCTGTCACTGGCAATTTCATACCAGTCTACATGTTGCAAACCACGCGGGGGCTAGCGCCCCCGCACGAACATATGCTCCTCCCAACCATCAGTACCCCAGATTTACCCTTCTTAACTTTAGTAACACACAGTTCTAATCTCAGACCAAAGACATACAGTGTATCTAACAATCCCAGAACTATTTAGAAGGACATAAATTGAACACATATTGAACACATATATCTTTTGAATATTTTATGTGTATTTTCTTTAACAGCTATAACTCTCTATATATTCTTCTACCATGATGTTTCTATCCACTTTTCATCTTGTCTTTTCTTTATAAGCTGTTAAGTAAGGATTGTTGGTGGAACTGTCCCTCAGTTTAATGCCTATGATTGAACTATGTCATGGAAATTGCTGGTCTTGTTCCTATTGCCTCCAGATGCGCCGATAACGCTACATGGCATTGATCCTTGTTTGCATAGACACATTAAAATGGAAAAACACTATACATACAGATAAGTTCTTATCTAATAGAGGTAGGAACACACAAATCTCAGTAAAATGTACCTTACACCCTGAACATTGATATAATGACCTGGCACAGGCCTCAGAAGAATGGGCATCCTCCATTCACGCCAGAACCAGGCAAGCTATCTACGAAACATCCAAGGTCTTTTATAGCAACAGCTGGAAGCAGTCCTCTACCAGGAAAGACACTATCCAGGGTCTGACATCGACCTCCTAAAAATAGACTTCTGTTTACACTTAGAAGACTTGACAACAACAATGACCTGCTCTACAGGACATGGTTCTCTCTATTGCCCCTTAAGTGTGAGGTGAAATGAGAGGATGCTCTGCACCATCCTGACTGCAATATGGGATATGCAGACTCCAGAATATTTAATACAGAAGCATGATACCAACAACAGAGACTATGTGAGGAGTGGAGGTGTATTGCCACTACAGACGATGACTTGGATTGGACAAACTAGTTTGCCTGGAGCCTAGAGTCGGTCCTGTGTCAGGAAACTTCAGGGGTAGGGTCTCCTTGTATTTAGGCCATAATTTTTCTTTCCATGTCCCTTATATTTTGGTGGGCCTATGCAAACAAATGCCACTCTAACACCATTTTTTACTATGTTCCCTAGACTCCAATCCTTAAGAAAAACAACCCACTAAAACTTTTGAGGTTAACTTAAACTAGTAAGCATGTGCATGGAACTATATAAATGTACTTTTCCCTCAATGTTTAAGGAATTATATAAGTCTAATGTCTTTAGATTATATTGTGTGCTGCTAAGAAATAGTATGTACTACAACTGGGGATTTGAGGGACAAAGTAATTGTATTGTACATGGGTTCAGTTTTGTTTTTCTTAATGTTCTTTGGCTGAAAGTTCAAGGCTGGGATATCATCAATGGGACTACCGAGAATTCTGTTTATGGGTGATTGTGCTTCCACTGTAACTTTACCCTGTCCTCTTTCTTTGCATCTTTGTTGTCATAATTAAAATAAAAAAATAAAAAAATAAAAAAAAAGAAATCCCTCCTGGCTGGGGGGACCACATGGGATACTGGGGATCGAACCGAGGCTGGTCCTGGGTCAGCTGCATGCAAGGCAAATGCCTTTCTCCTCAACTATCGCTCTGGCCCCAGAAAGTAATTTTCAAAGGACTACAGGGAAAGCACAGATCTGCCAGTAGTGAACTCTGAGCACAGAGCTAGGACTCAGCCCTGAGAAGCACCGAATGTAGTCTCAAAAGAAAAATAAAACAAAACAAAAAATAAACCTATTATTCAATATATGGCCAACATATTAATTCAAATTCCTTATAAGAAAATATAACTATAGGGGCCGGGTAGGTGGCGCTGGAGGTAAGGTGTCTGCCTTGCAAGCGCTAGCCGAGGAAGGACCGTGGTTCGATCCCCCGGCGTCCCATATGGTTCCCCCAAGCCAGGGGCGATTTCTGAGCACAAAGCCAGGAGTAACCCTTGAGCGTCAAACGGGTGTGGCCCAAAAACAAAACAAACAAACAAAAAAAAAGAAAATATAACTATAAATATTTATTCTCCTGTAAACATATATTAAAAAAATTTTTTTTTGTTTTTTTGGCCACACCCGTTTGATGGTCAGGGGTTACTCCTGGCTAAGCGCTCAGAAATTGCCCCTGGCTTGGGTGCACCATATGGGATGCCAGGGGATCGAACCGCAGTACTGGTTCTTCCATGGCTAGCGCTTGCAAGGCAGACACCTTACCTCTAGCACCACCTCGCCGGCCCCCAAAATTCTTAAGAATGGTTTGCCTAGATAATCCAATAGGATAGAAAATAAATACTACTTTATGTTAATTTGTAGCCTTTTTAGGAGAGGAAAGTTTTGGCAGAATTCAATAATAAAAGCTGTTCATTATTACAGTGGACTAATGATTAGTAATCTTTTATCATCTTGATAAAAATAAAGAATAAAGTTTACAAATCTCAGCATATATTTATGAAAAAATCATATTAAGTCAGAAATAAAAGGGAGATTCTTCAGTGAAATGAAGATTATCCCTTAATAATGTGCTGATATAAAACATCTTACATCATATATATGAAACACTTTACATCACAATGCTGAAAAACAAAAATCTAAGATTGAAGACCAGACATCACACTGGAGATATTAACCAGTGTCATAACATAAGAAAAATTAAAGTCATGTAGATCAGAATGTAAGAAATAAAATAAGCTATGTTCACAAAATATGACTACCCAGTAAAGCATCTCAAAGCACCAATGAAATAACATTAAAAAATCTATAATAATATGATCATAGGGTATATAGTTCATTGTGTAAGAATAATTATTTCTATAAACTTTAATAATGATAACAAAAAAGCTTTAAGGGCAGATTATATTACAGAAAATATAAAATAATTATAGCATTAGTTGAGCAAAATATGGAATATATTTAATTTAGTATAAATAAATGAAATATAGTCGTCTAATTTGAAGAGAATTCATTTCTTAATGTTTGTAATGGTACAAAGAAAAAGTTCATTTAAGTTTTACTTATGTCATTTTCATATCTTTTTTTAACATAAAATATTTATTTAAGCACCGTGATTACAAGCATGATTGTAGTTGGTTTTCAGTTATAATCAGAACACCCACCTTCACCAGTGCAATATCCCCAACACCAATATCCCCCTTCCCAAACCCGGCCTTGTTTGAGGCAGGCATTATCTTCTTTCATTCATTAAGATTTTCATGATAGTTGTTAGTATAGTTATTTCCCTAACTGCACTCATCACTCTTTGTGGTGAACTTCATGTTGTGAGCTGGTCCTTCTGATCATCATCTCTATTCTCTCTAGGCATTATTGCAATAATGTCCTTAATTTTTCTTAAAACCCATAGAAGAATGAGACTATTCTGTGTCTATCTCTCCCCCTCTGACTTATTTTACTCAACATAATAGATCCCATGTCTATCCACATATAGGAAAGTTTCATGACTTCATCTTTCCTGACAGATACATGATATTCCATTGTGTATATGTACCACAGTTTCTTTGTTTCCAGATTCTGGCTATTGTAAATAGTGCCTCAATAAATATGGGTGTGAGGAAGGGATTTTTGAATTGTATTTTTGTGTTCCTAGGGTATATCCCTAGGAGTGGTATAGTTGGATCGTATGAGAGCTCAATTTCCAGGTTTTGGAGGAATCTCCATATTGCTTTCCATAAAGGTTGAACTAGAAGGCATTCCCACCAGCAATGAAGAGTTCCTTTCTCCTCACAACCTCACCAGCCCTGATTGTTCCTGTTCTTTTTGATGTGTGCCAGTCTCTGTGGTATGAGATGGTACCTCACTGTTCTGTTGATTTGCATCTCCCTGATGATTAGTGATGTGGAACATTTTTCATGTGCCTTTTGGCCATATACATTTCTTATTTGAGGAACTGTCTATTCGTTTCTTCTTCTCATTTTTTGATGGGATTAGATTTTTCCCCTAAATTTTGTCAGTACCTTGTTTATTTTTGATGCTAGCCCCTTATCTGACAAGTATTGGGTAAATAGTTTCTCCCATTCTGTGTGTGGCTTTTGTATCCTAGGCATTATTTCCTTTGAGGTGCAAAAGCTTCTCAGCTTAATATAGTGCTTTCTGTTTATCTCTGCTTCCACTTGTTTGGAGAGTGCTCTTCCTCCTTAAAGATGCCTTTAGTTTCAATGTCATGGAGTGTTTTACCTATGTGTTTTTCTATATACCTTATGATTTCAGGCCTGAAATCAAGGTATTTAAACCATTCGGATTTGACCTTTGTGCATGGTGTTAGATGGAGGTTTGTGTTTTCTTTTTTGCATGTGGCTAGCCAAAGGTGCCAATACTACTTGTTGAAGAGGCTTCCCTTGCTCCATTTTAGTTTTATTTCCCCTTTATCAAAGATTAGTTGACTGTATATCTGGGGAACAGACTCTGAATACTCAAGTCTATTCCACTGATCTGAGGATCTGCCTTTATTTCAATACCATGCTGTTTTAATAACTATTGATTTGTAATACAATTTAAAATTAGGGAAAGTAATGCTTCCCATATTCCATTTCTTAAGGATATTTTAGCTATTGGTGAGTGTTTATTGTTCCAAATGAATTTCAGGAGTGTTTGACCTACTTCTTTCAAGAATGTTATGGTTATCTTTAGAGGGATTGCATTAAATCTGTACAATGCTTTGGGGAGTATTGCCATTTTAATATTTATCCTGACAATCCATGAGCTGAATATGTGTCTCCATTTCCTTGTGTTCTCTCTTATTTCTTGGAGCAGAGTTTTATAGTTTTCTTTGTATAGGTCCTTCACCTCTTTAGTATTTCTCTTTAGTAGTAAATTGACTCCAAGATATTTGATCTTGTGTGACACTAATGTCCATTTCTTCTCTATCATTATTGGTGCATAAGAAGGCCATTGATATTGTGCATGTTAATTTTGTAGCCTTTGCTATATGAATCTATTGTTTCTAGAAGTTTTTTGGCAGTCTTTAGGGTTTTCTAAATATAGTATCATGCAATTTGCAAACAGTGAGAGCTTGTCTTCTTCCTTTTCTATCTGGAAGCCCTTGACATCTTTTTCTTGCCTAATCACTAGGGGAAGTATTTCCAGTACTATGTTGAATAGGAGTGGTGAGAGAGGACAGCCTTGTCTTGTGCCATATTTTATAGAAAAGCCTTCTGGTTTATTGAAGACAATTCTTAAGGATACCAATTTCTTTTTCCCCCAACTTTTGCTGCACCTATTCAAAGAACTCCATCTCTTATTTATCTTTTAGATGTGGGCTCCTGTCTTTCTTTTTTTTATAAAACCTTGCAGCACTAATTGCTTTGTTTTATCTCATATTTCTGCATTTTTTCTATACAATTAAAAAGGGAGGAAAAGAAAGGATGTAGGCCAGGGGCCAAGTGGCCTCAGATGCATTGGTGTTGATTAAAAAAGGACAGAACTAAATATCCATGCCACAGTCAACAACAATAGAATCAAGATACCAAAAATAGGGGCCGGCGAGGTGGCACTAGAGGTAAGGTGTCTGCCTTGCAAGCGCAAGCCAAGCAAGGACTGCGGTTTGATTTCCCGAAGTCCCATATAGTCCCTCCAAGCCAGGGGCAATTTCTGAGCACTTAGCCAGGAGTAACCCCTGAGCATCAAACAGGTATGGCCCGAAAAATCCAAATAAAAAGTAAAAAAATAGATACCAAAATTATAACAATCTAAACTTAAAATGGGCCTGTTATATTGGCAGGTCAGGGGCAAAGGATGGTGGTATAGGATGTACTCTGGAAATATTGGTGGAAGGAGGTTGACATTGGTGGTGGGATTGGACCTGATTCATTGTATTTCTGAATTCCAACTATGCATGACTTTTTAAATCACAATGTGTTTCAATAAAATAAAATAAATAACTAAGTGCACATTTAGGAAAATCTTAAACAAAAATTCTCAGAATAGCATTAGGGACAGTGAGCCTATAGTAGTACCCAGTGTGGCACACAAACAATATTTTTCTTGGTGGTCTTATTAAAATTCAATGGACCTATTGATATGTATATTAGTAAAATATGAAGCTCTTTACATATACAAACATTAGCATTTAATTTATGATGAACTATAAATTGGCTATAATTCATATTTCTACACTCTTCAAAATAACAAATGTCTAACTTGTCATAAATTTACTACATTACACAATAGGAGAGTTAAGAGGTAATTTGATGAAATTAAAGAGTAAGTTCCATTTTAACTAATCTAATCATTTGGTGAAAATAACTAGAAGAGTGTTACCTAATATTACGCTGGTTAGAATTAGTTGGCTATTTTCCTGATATCTTTTCATAAAAATAATGATGTGCATAACAGTAAGCAATGCAGCACACACAAAATTAATTAAGGGAGGATAGTGAGCGAGAAGGAAGACTCTAAGCTAGCAAGTGTCAAGAAATTATAACTGACAAACACCTTCCCTTGAAGGAAATATCCTAACTTGTATTTTCAAATTGACTTTGTCCTAAACTTCAATTGGGAGAGCTGTTTGTATTTTCTGTCTGTTGGCATTTTTATGACCAAGGAATAGCCCCACTTTTAGAATGCATTTCAAGAATGAAAATTCAAGTTTGTCGTCGTCACCATGGTATAATATCAAGAACTATTCTCTTGACTCTGTTTGATGAAATATATTGCTGAAACAATGAGAAAGAAGTGTTTCTATATCTTTTTTGTTATCAACAATACCCATGACCTGAGGCTGTGGAGGCAGGTGTGGAAACACAGAAGCAATGATTGCTGCCTTGGGTGGCCAGCTTTCTCCTGGACCCTAGCAATTGGAAAGTCAGACTGGGACCAGCGAATTAAAGCCATCTATCAGGCTCATTGCACCACACTGAGCAACTGCTTCTGCTGACAACTCTGAGAGCTGAGCTCTCACAAGGGGAATGGAAATGCAAAAATTGGATATTACAAATGAGGAACCATTTCAGGAAACAGTTGGGGGAAAAGAGAAGGTTTCCTCTCTGATTTTGAAGCCATACTCAGGCTTTTCCCAGATCCAGCCTTATTTCACAGGGAAAGGATTGCTAGCCTCTGAGATTATCAAGGGAAATAGCTGAGAGAGTTGAACATTTGAAATACCTCCCAGTACTGATCAGGCTGTTATTTTCCCTACATACGTACTGTGTTGTTTAATATACATTCCCAGGTGTCCTGGCTTCTCTATTTGTCAATCAGTCTCATTTTCCTGGAGAGGCAAAAGATGTCACTGGATCCAGGCTTGTGATCTCTCTCTTTCCCAGCTCAGTCAGTCTCTGTACATTTATTATCATTACAACAAGAATAATAAACAGTAATCCTAGGAAATTAATTAACACAAAACAATATGGATGTGGATGCTTCATGCACTATGCGTTTCTTTGCAAGCCCTGCTTCTGCTCCAAGTTGTAAATGGAATTAGATATATCTTAATACTCTACTGGAAAAATAGGTGAATATTTTCACCATTTGTACTTCTTCGTTCTACTTGTAACTCTGATTCTCTGGGAAAGCTTCATTTCTAGCACAAATGAGTTATGAATGAGGTTGGATATCGCATCTTCTCTACTCACACCAGATGCTGAAGATGCTTGTAGCAAAGGAACTTACATACCCCCACGAATTTTGGTTCTTTAGTGAATAAACTGTGAAATAAAACTGCACTGAGATTATTAGCAGAGATGAGGCCTTAAAAATTAAGAAAATCTGTTAATTATGCTTTCCAACTAACACATTTAAGAATTATTTCTATTGGTTTTTTTTTTGTTTTTGTTTTTAATTAGGGGACCACACCCAGCTATGCTCAGGAATTACTCCTAGTTCTTTGCTTAGGAATCACTCCTGGCAGGCTGGGAGGACCATGTGGGGTGGCAAGGATTTATCCTTGGAATGATCTTGTGCAAGGTGAGTGTCTTGTCTGCTGTAACACCTACTAGGTCCTGCAAACTAATTTTTTTTTTGCTTTTTGGGCTACACCCGGCGTTGCTCAGGGGTTACTCCTGGCTGTCTGCTCAGAAATAGCTCCTGGCAGGCACAGGGGACCATATGGGACACCGGGATTCAAACCTTTGGTCCTGGATTGGCTGCTTGCCATGCAAATGCTGCTGTGCTATCTCTCTGGGCCCTACAAACTAATTCTTATAGTTAAATTTTATTTGTTACAGGTATCCTGGGGGAACCAATAGTGTAACCCATGCCTCTCATTTATTTTAGAGGTACCATCTGGAGAATGGAGGTGTGGCTCTGGGGAGGTAAAATGCTAGTTAGGTTTGTGCTGTCTACTTCCATTGTGGTGTTCCCTTTTTTGTTCACTTAACCCTGCTTTTATTTATTTTCACGTAGACATTTTGATTTGCATAGTCATTTGCAGTCAGTTCCCTCCTATACCCCAATTTGATTCCCTGACAGAACATTTTTAAGTTTAATTATTGTCATTTGAGTGCCATATTTACAATAGTCTTGGGTATAGTGCTTTAGATATATATACAGACACATATCTTCTACACCCAGAGGAGCCAAGAGCCTCTGACTTTAGCCCCAAGTTTACTTCTAGGTCTCTTTTTTGCTTCTCCTACTCCATTTCTCTCCTTGTTTGGCATATTGGTTTATATAGTCTAGCCAATGTTATGTCTTTATTATCTACCATTTCTTACATGTTATTTAATAATATGACAAATTTGTGAGTCTCAGTATTTGTCCTTTTCCTTCTGATTATTTGGCAACATAAGATCCTCCAGTTCCATCCAAGCTGTAGCAAAGTGCATGGCTTCATCAGGATTTGTGACTGTGTAATTTTTGTTTTCCATATGTAGCAAAACTTCATTATCCACGTTTTTTTGTTGTTGTTGTTGGACCCTTAACTTGTTTCCATATTCTGGCTATTGTACTAAGTGCTATAAAGAACAAACATATGCATACATCTTTTTGAATAAGTCTTCTTGCATCTTGGTTTAATCCTATTTTAAAAGCATTATCATTTATGCTGATTATCTCTCTAACTTCAAAAAAAGTGGTATCTTTCACCATATTTCAAATTTTTCTATTATTTCACTTTCTATCATTTTTTCTGTTTTCTACTTTTACTTGAATGTTCTTTATGTTCTCTTATCCCTTAATATCCTCTAAACCAAACATAAGCATCCCTTCTCCTACTAGAGCTGTCCTGTTATTGTTTTATCATGTTGTAATTCCTTACTCGTCTGTGATTTCTGTACTATAGAAAATCAAACAAAATTAACAGGCAGTTTAATTTTGAACTTAGAAAAATTCAGAAATGGACATTGATCCTCTGAAGGTTACATATGGGCCTCAAGCTATAAATATGTAAAGTAATCAGTTTTAATTCAGCTATTAAAATTTATTGAGTTTTACAACATTTTTTGGATATTGCCTATTTTGTTAATGTATCATGTAAATTAAAACGAGCTCTGTAGTAATAATTTAGAAATCCTTGGTAAAAAATATCCCTGTACAAAATCTTACTATAGAGATCTCTAAGTTTTCTCAGAACCTTTTAAATATTAATAAACTTTATTTAACCCAGATATTATAAAATACCACCAGGCAGAATCATGTGAACCTTAGTTTATTGAGAACCAGTACATTTCCATCCCAGTCACAGGACCCAATATGGAGCCCCCACAGGAAATAGCAATTTGGTATATCTGTCTACCACCAAACTTGTCCAGACCAATGCCTAACACCCAAGGAGGAATATTCTGAGAATATCAACCCTTGCCACCTGAAGATGGATGCCTACTGACCTACACAAGGAACAATGAAGAAATTAGGAACTTCCTTGCATTGATGGATGATATCAAAACCTTCAGGATACACCAGGCATACAAGAGCTATCACTTCTTCCTGATAAAGAATTCAGAGACAATAGCTATAAAACAATATGAAAGGGCTTCTGAAGTTAGAGAAATTATAACACATATGCAAAGCGAATTTAATGAATTGAAGAACATAGTAGGTAAGAGACAATAGATGATTCTTATAGAAGCAGAGAAAGGCATTGGTGTGCTCATAGACAAAGAAGCAACAAATAATCAAAAGAAAACAGAGAAAGGAAAAGGGAATAAACATCAATGAAGAAAACATAAATACCTGGGATATCCATGAGAGAAATAATATTCAAATAATAGGTGTTCTAGAAGGAATAGAAAGAGAAAATAAAAGAGTTGGTAAATGAAATTATATTCTAAAAATCTGAGGATTGCCTCATAAACTCACATGCAGGTTACCCACGAATTTCAAATAGAATCAAGCTAAGAAGAAAATCATGACTGAAGATAATTAAAGTGACAAGAGTCAATCATAGAGATATAATTTTAAGAGAAGCAAGAGCAAAGTGAAATATTACCTACAATCAAAGGACTCCTTGAAATTCACTGCAAATTTCTTCAAACAATAGGAGCAAATGATATGATATAACCAACACAGTGAATTAAATTGTCATCTAAATAAAAATATTTTATCTCATTAGGTTATCATTCAAGTTTGAGTAAACAACAATGTTTACTGACAAACATTAAAAAGTTCATGGACACCACGTCAGTGATATTGATAGAATGTTAAGTAAGGGGCCGGCGAGGTGGCGCTAGAGGTAAGGTGTCTGCCTTGCAAGCGCTAGCCAAGGAAAGGACCACGGTTCGATCCCCTGGCGTCCCATATGGTCCCCCCAAGCCAGGGGCAATTTCTGAGCGCGTAGACAGGAGTAACCCCTGAGCATCTAACGGGTGTGGCCCGAAAAACCAAAAAAAAAAAAAAAAAGAATGTTAAGTAAAAAACCAAAGAAACAAATGTTAAGCTAACATCCAAAATCTATGAAAATATAGTACCAACTTAATTTTAATAGTTACAGTTGATGTCAATGGCTCAAAGTCACTAGCCAAAAAACTTAGTAACTACTTGAAAGAAATACATTTATTATGATAAACATACTAAAAATAAAAAGTGGGATATCCATAATGCAGGCATATTGCCTATCTAACAGGATGGGAAAGCACATATATGTCAGACGTCTGATTTTATATATGAAATTCTGGTTTCATATTGTATATATGATATGAAATATATTTATGATTTATAGTTCACATATATTTATTAAATATTTATGAAACATGTATTATATATTGAATGTTTCATATATGATTTTATGATTAATTTCATACATATCAGATATGTATGATTTCAAACTAAACATTTAATAAAATATAAGTATGGTGAATATATAATCATCAAAGTAAAACAACACTTATCAACATAACTGCAACAAACAAATGAACATCAAAATTTGTGCAGTAGCTACTATCAGATCAAAAACAAAATATTGATAGCAACATAACAGTACTAATGCATTTCAATTCCTTCCTCTAACCATTAGCTAAATCAATTTAATAGAGTAAGGAAAGAGAGTCACTGAACAAAAAATGGAAGAGCTAGGTTTAATAGACATTTACAAAGCTTTCTTTGTCCCCAAATTTGCCTGTACATTAATTTTTTCACTCCATATGGGTCATTCTATAGAATTAGCTACATTGGGTCATTAAATTAACTTTACATAAAATTAAAAATTAAAATTATAACAAGTATCCTTGTAGATCATCCTTCATTTACTAGAAATTAATAATAATTAGAAAAATGGGAAAAGTTCAAATATCTAGAAGCTGAACAAGAAACTGCCAAATAATCACTGGATAACAGAGGAAATCAATGAAGAAGTAAATATCTTCCTGGATATAAATGAAACAAAGATATGAACTACCAGGACTTTTGGAACTTACCAAATGTGGACGAAATGTTCATAATTCTACAGGCTTTTTGTTTTTACTTTTTTTGTTAGTTTTTGTTTTTTTTGGTCACACCCAGCAGCTCAGAAATCGCTCCTGGCAGGCTCAGGGGACCATATAGGATGCCGGGATTTGAACCACCGTCCTTCTGCATGCAAAGCAAATGCCTTACCTCCATGCTATCTCTCCGGCCACACCTACAGGCTTTTCTAAGGTAAATAAGAATAGACACAAATAACCTCAAAAGGAACAAACGAACAAAAGGAACAAAGGGAGACCAAAGTAACCAGGAGGAAAATAATAAAATAATAAAAGCACAGGGACCAGGGCAAAGTACAGTGGGTAGGGTATTTGCCTTGCAAAATGACAACCCAGGTTCAATCTCCAGAATCCTATATGATCACCTGAATTCATTGGGAGTGGTCCTTGAGCATGGAGCCAGGAGTAAGCCCTGAGTACCACTATGTCTGATCCCAATATAAAAGCAAAAACAAAAAATATAAGCACAAATCAATGATATAGAAATTAGAAATATAATACTAAAGATAACGAAACCAAGAGTTTGTGTTTTGAAGGAATCAAGTTTATCAAACCCTTTATGAACAAAGAAATAAAGATTAAGTTCTGGTAAATATAAACAAATATGAAAAGTTTCTAAAGCAGAAACTCCAGAAATCAAAAGATCATATGAGATTTCTACTCACATCTTCATTGCCACTAAAATGGAAAATATGATAGAAATGGATAGATTTCTAGGGTCCTACAACTTCTCAAGACTAAATCACAAAGTAGTAAAAAAAAAACTGAACAAACCCATTACTCTGAAGGAAGTAATTAATTACCTCAAATTAATAATAATAATAATAATAATAATAATAATAATAAAAACACCTCTCAAAGTATGAAAGCCCAGGACTTAATGGTTTCATGAGTGAATTCTTCGAAACTTTTAAGAGGATCTTTACCAAAACTTCTCATTCTCTTCCAGAAAGTGGAAAACATAAGAATACTCTTTATGGTAGTTTATTTTTAAGAATAGCACCTTGACATCAAAGTTGATTGAGATTACTGTAAAGAAAAATGTCAGACCAATATCCCCAATGAACACTAATGCACAGATCCTCAATAAAATCCTATTTGAGTGAAAAAAATACATTAAATGAATTATGTACTTTGATTAATGGAATAATACTATAAACATCCCAAAGAAATAAGAACATTTAAATATTTGAAAATCAATCAACATAGAACAATAATGAATGGAAAAAAGAAAATCCATATGTTCATCTATGTAGATGCAATCTAACTAGATTCAGCACACATTCATGATACACATCTCAATAAATTTTAAATAGTGGAATTTACCTCAATATCATAAAGGCTATCTACAACAAACCTATAGTTGACATATACTGGGGAAAACTAAAGTCCTTTTTCTATGATCAGATACAAAACAAGGATATTATCAAGTTTCACTATTATTCAAATTAGTACCAGAAGTGCCTAACTATTGCAATTAGACAATAAGGAGAATTAAGGTTTCTAATTTGGTAAGAAGTTAAACTTCCATTATTCAGAGATGACATGATATTCTACCTTATGAATTTATAAAATAACTCCCTAAATTTATAAAGCTATACAGTAAAGAAGAAGATTACAACCTGATTTCATGGAACTGTACTATTTTTTATTTGTTTGGGGGCCACATCCAGGGGCGCTCAGAAATTACTACTGGCTCTGCACTCAGAAATCACTCTTGGAAGGTTCAGAGGACCATATGGGATGCTAGATATTGAACCAGCTTGGCAGCATGCAAAGCAAATGCTCTACCTGCTCTTGTCCCTAGAACTGCAATTTTTATTAATAATTTTTATTTTGACCAAAGGGATTACAAATCATTCACTGTAGTATTTTAGGTACATAGTGACATTGAATCAGGGGCATTCCCACCACCAGTGTTGTCCTCCCTCCACCCCTGTTCCCAGCATGCATCCCATATTACCCCTTCTTTGTCCCCCGGGCCTCTAGTATAAGTGGTACCTTCTGTGTAAAGCTTTTTGTAGATTGGGTATCGATTCTGTTGTAGTTGGCCATTTTTATAAGTTAACAGTGATATAGAAGATAAAGAGTTTTAAAAACAACCCCATTTATGATTATTTCTGAAATTTCATCATTTTTAAATCTAACCAGGAAGGTGGGAGACCTTTTAGTAGTTAAAATAATTCACTTCTGAAAGATATTTAGGAATACATAGGAAATGAAAGTATATTCGATGTTCATGGATTAGAAAGATCAATATCATTAATATAATCATCCAACACAAAGTAAATTATAGACACAATGTGATCATTAAAATTCCCATGGCATTGCTTAAGGACATAGAACAAAACTTCTAAAATTCACATAGAATCATAAAACTCTTTGAATGTTCAAAGTAGTTCTGAGAAAAATTAAGGTGGAAGGCACTACACACCCAAACCTTAATTTTACAGTAAAGCTATAATAATTGAAACTTAATGGTACTACAACAAAGACTGATTCAGATCAATAGGATTTAATTTTAAATCCAGATGTAAACCCTCAACTATATGGACTGTAAATTTAAAACAAAGTGATTAGATTATGAAATGGAACAAGCTGAGCTTCCTCAGCAAAGGGTGATGATAAAACTTGCTAGTCATAAATGAGTGCAGACTCTTATCTCATATTACTAACAAAATTGAAAATATATCTTGATATTAAACTTTCCTCTTTAAAGTACATTGAGGAAAACAGGGAAGATTCTCTAAGATCTGACCTCAGAGGAACTTTAAATGGAACAACCTCATTTAAAGAGAACACAAAAGCAGAAATTAAAAAATAGAAACCATAACACATTAAAAAGAAGTGATATTCTGTGTTTATAATATTTTGTGGTATTCTGAATTGCAAAATAAATGAGCCTGAAAAAACAAAATTAGTCTACTTACTTTGAAAAAAAAATAATTGTATATCATATATCAGACAAGGGCCTAAAATAAAGAATATAAAACACTCAAAGCTCAATCACAACAATAAAAACTAAGCAACTTTATAAAAAATAGAAATCAGGAGGCTATAAACAAACATTTCCTGAAAGAAGACAATGATGGCAAACAGGCACAGGAAAAATTGTTCATTAACACTGATTACCAGAAAATTGGAAATTAAAATGACAATGAGATATCAGCTCCCACCAACCAGAACAATAAGTGTTGGAGGGACTGTAGTAAAAATGAACTGCTAGTGAGACTGCTACATGGTTCAGCCATTTTGGAAAATGGTTTGGAGACTTCAGAACATTACAAATAGATCATTTATATATGCTAGTGAGTCTTCCCTTGAACATCTTCCCTCAGAACAGAAAAACATTAATCCAAATATATACTAATATTACTATATTAATATATAATAATACATATTAAAATATATTATATAATATATAGTAATATTAATATATTAAAAACATCAAAATTTTGACACTGAACACAGGTACATGTATTACTATATTACTATATAATGCATATAATATATTATATATAGTTATATTAATATATGCACCTATGTTCAGTGTCAAACTTTTACAGCAGGCAAGATGTGGAAACAACTGAGGTGTCCAACTAAAGGGTAATACACAAATTATATCTATACACAGTGGAAAACTACTTAGCTCTTAGAACAGATAAAATCTTACAGTTTGCTGTAACTTGAATATAATTGAAAGCTGGATGGTGTCAGGGTAACTGTTAAGAACCACAAATTAAAAATAAAAAGAGTACTATTTTTCATATGCAGAACATAACAAGAGTTCAGATAAGCACCAATGCAAAAATAGCCAAGTCATGAGCAACAAAACTAAGAACTGTGGAAGATGTGGAAGTGAGAGGGAAGGAACCATGCTGTTGTTATGGAGGTATATCAAAGCATTAGTGGGTAGATTAGCTTGTTAGCTCAACAACTGTAAAACAATTTCATTAGAATTGTAAACTCTGATATGCCAGTCAAATTTAATAATAACAAAGGAAAGAGGTAAGTAGAAAATAGAAAGAAGAAAAAGTTTTCTCTTAAATTTTTATTGGAAAATAATCCTCTGGCAAAGATGTGTTCGTAATAAGATACGTATCTCTAAGCAAGGTACTATGGTGCTCCCAAAGAAGTTTATTTCAAAGAGTTTTAAAAAGAGGCACGAATAACTATGGAGTCTTATTTCAATCTATTAACATTCGATAACACACTATGATATTATGGGATATATTTTCAGAAAAAAATCATTCAAACAGACTTATTTGAAAGTATTTCTGAAAATAATTGACATTTATGTTTGCAGTTACATTGTATTGCACGACAAGATGGGAAATACATTCAAGATAAAAGAACGTTGTTCTTACATCACCCTGTGCTCTTTCAGAATACTAGAAGAATGTTGAAATAAATTTAGTTGCACACATTAAAAAAAATAAAGAGATATGACCAAAGTCAGCTAAAATCAGACCCCTCTTGATAACTGGCTAACACCATATTTTTTAATTTATCCAAATCTTCAAATTACTGAAAAACATAACACACACTACTATTAAACATTAAAAAAAGTGTTGGCTCAACACAGTATTATGTTGGCTTCTCCGGTGGTTGCCTTTTGACAGTGTTCTTAGTATGATTATATGCTTGAATGGACATAATTGGGGGTAAAAGATTGAAGAATATGTAACTTTGCACTGTAAAAACAAAAGAGGATATTGACATGGCATGAAGAAGAGCGGGGAAGAGATAATCATACCCTTGCGAATTACACTGCCTCATTGTGTACAGACTTTCTAATGGTTCCAAAATGGTATTATCTTCTGGTAACCACACCACCTGGAATTGCCTAATTACTATTCTCCAAGTCTCAAAGAAAAAGAATGTGTATGCAAAGACAAACAAGTTGGCAGGCCAGTTTGGAAAGCGTGATGGCTCTGCTTGAGCAGCAGTCAGAGCTGAGCCATGCAATTTGGAGAGAAACCCATAGTGTTGAATCAACACAATAAACACACAGTTTATTTATTGCCCTAGCATTTCATAAATATTATTTATTTTGGAAGGAGAGCATCATGGTAATGTGATAGGGATCAATTAGCACTGCAAGCAAAGGAAAATGAAATCTTCCTTAGCAGGGTACAATAAAGCAAGCAATTGTGGTATCTTGGTGGTTGTCGAGATAGTGAGTAATTATTAATAGGTAGCATTTAAATTGAAGTTTTAGTTAAGTCCAGGGCACATCAAGTAATGTTGAGATACATTTTGGACACTAATTATTCTTTGGGCAACACCCAGAAGTGTTCAGGTCCTACTCCAGCATGGTGTTCAGGAGTCCAAGATAAAAAAGCACAATGCTCATAGGCCATGTGCACTGCCAGATATTAAATATGCATATCTACATGCAGTGCATGTGAAGCAGCCCTTTGAGCCATTCTCCTGCTCCCACATTGTGAGATATCATTCTGAAATATTCCTTTTGTTTTGAATTTATCATACTATACAACAAGAACAAGTGACCTTCCAAGAAAGAGTAGCCTAATATTTTTCCTCCAGAAATAAGTATGGATTTTATTACTTGTATAAACATAACTAGTGGATTCTAAATATACTTTATTGATGGAAGGTGCAGACATACATCAGGGGATGAGGAAGGAATCCATGGGTAGTTTATGTGAAGGAGGGAAATGAGAGGTGACAGAAACCAGAAGAAATCTACTGCTACTGAAAGAGGAGGCCTCAGTTTTTTTTTGAACATGGTTGTTTGTAGCTCCATTTTAGTTGACTTAAGTCATAATTTTTGATATTCTTGCAGTGCTGGATTCTCTCTGAAACATGGTAATTTAATTTTTTCCAAAGACAACTCTACTGGGATCAGTTATCTCCAGTATTGAATTTATATCAGGAGTGATAATTGAACTTAGAGTCAGGAGTAATCCCTGAGCACAGTTGGGTATGGCTCAAAAGCAAGCAGAATTTACTTTAGGCCCCCAGAGCACCACTGGGTATTAAACCTATGGAGAAAAATAGTAAAACTGTGTTTATACCACTAAAAGTGGAGTAGGAAGTCTTTGAATAGAGAAGTTATATATTATAATTTGAGGAGGAAGGCACTGCAAGCAGTTTTCAGATCTTATTCCTGGCTCTGTGCTCAGAGATTCCTCCTGAAGGAACCTAGGAAACTATATAGAGTGCAAGGGATTGAACTCAGTTACATCCACCACATGTTAAGGCAAATTCCCAACCCACAGTGTTATTATGCTAGCCCCTATATATTTAATTAAATGATTTAATTTTGATCATTGCTTAGTTTTAAGTCCAGAAATTTGCTTTATTTCAAAACATTCTGAAGCTTTGTCAAGGTGTTTGTGAGATTTGTAATCAGACTGTACTGCCTGAAATCTAAGGATTTTGTGCTGTATGTTGAAGTTAAGGAATCACTTTCTTTTTTAAAAGAATAATATATTTATTTAAGCACCATGGTTACAAACATGGTTGTATTTGGGTTTCTGTCATAATCAGAACACCCACCTTCACCAGTGCAACATTCACATCACCAATGTCCCCCATCTCCTTCCACTCCTACTACTCCCACCTGTATTTGAGACAGGCATTCTACTTCTCTCATTCATTGACATTGTCATGATAGTTGTCAGTGTAGCTATTTCTCTAACTGCACTCACCACTCTTTGTGGTGAACTTCATATCGTGAGCTAGTCCTTCCGACCTTCATCTCTATTGTCTCTGGACATTACTACAATAATTACAATAATGTATTTTATTTTTCGTAAAACCCATAGATGAGTGAGAGTATTGTTTCTATCTCTCTCCCTCTGACTTATTTCATTCAGCATAATAGTTTCCAAGTTCATCCGTATATAGGAAAATTTCATGACTTCGTCTCTCCTGACAGCTGCATAATATTCCATTGTGAATATGTACCACAGTTTCTTTAGACATTCATCTGTTGAAGGGCACCTTGGTTGTTTCTAGAGTCTGGCTATTGTAAATAGCTCTGCAATGAATATAAGTGTGAGGAAGGGATTTTTGAATTGTATGTTTGTGTTCCTAGGGTATCTTCCTAGGAGTGGTATAGCTGAAGCATATGGGAGCTGAATTTTCAGTTTTTTGAGGAATCTCCGTCTTGATTTCCATAAAGGCTAGACTGCGTGACATTCGCATAAGCAGTGAATGAGAGTTCCTTTCTCTTCACATCCTCGCCAGCGTTGATCTTGTTCTTTGTGATATGTGGCATAGATGGTACCCCGTTGTTATTTTGATTTGCATCTCTGATGATTAGTGATGTAGAGCTTTTTTCATTAAGGAACCTCTTTCAAAGTGAACACCAGTGAGATGAAACATGATGAAAGAAGTTAAAGTGACTCAGTGTATGTATCATAAGATTAGCAGTTAATAAAGTCTAAAAAATCGCAAATTTCAAGAGAAAAGTAACCAGTTTAATTATAAGGTATCTTTTTTTGTTTGTTTGTTTTTGTTTTTGGGCCACACCCGTTGATGCTCAGAGGTTACTTTTGGCTATGTGCTCAGAAATCGCTCCTGGCTTGGGGTACCATAGGGGACACTGGGGGATCAAACCACGGTTCGTCCTAGGCTAGTGCACGCAAGGCAGACGCCTTACCTCTAGCGCCACGGCTCTGGCCACCAAGGTTTCTTTTTATATACACATTTACTTCTTTTATAATTCTTTTTCAATGAATTATGATCTCAAGGAATACCATAATGCACTTTATGAAGCTGTAAGCTTCTTAAGTTTAAGTCAAGACAATGGTGCTAATAAAATAACAACTACATCACATTCTTATACTACTAATTATAGTATATCATCTTTATGAATGCTCTCTTGAACCTGAGTATTTTACTTTTGTTATTTTTATTGTTGATGTTTTTGCTTTTTTTTGGGGGGGGGCTACACCTGGCTCTGCTCTCAGAAATCACTCCTAGCAGGTTCTAGGGACCATATGGGATGCTGGGGATTGAATTTGGGTTAGCAGAGGGCAAGGTAAAAGCCTTTCTCACTGTGCTATCTGCCCCTGTATTTAAACCTTTGGAAATACATCCCTTGAAGAAAATTTCAATAATACCATAAGCATTGAACACAATTAAACTTAAAATCATATAAGAATATGACTATTTACTTTTCTAAAAATACTGTGGTTTTTTAGTTAGCTTAAATTGCATTTTTCAAGGCATACTAATATAATTTATATTAAAATTGCAATGATACAGGATTAAATTATCTTAAAACAACGGTGACTTGGTAGTTAAAAGTACCTTGTCTTACAAAAGTGAGGCCATAAATTGACACACATATGTGTTCAGTATAGTTTCAGGAGCTCTCCTTTTGTATAACCAGATATGTAAGAATATCATAACTCAGTGAGCCCCACAACCAGAATGTGTATGGTCACCACCATAAGGTGTATGAGGCATTAGGCAGTCATGTGTACAAACACTGAAATAAAAAATGTCAGAGCTCTCACAAGACCCACAATCAAGTGTGTGTCTGCCTTTTTCAGGTCTTATCAACAATAGAGAAAGGAAACTTAAAAATTATCAGCCAGAAGTCTATGGCAATAAAAGATAAACTTCTTGTTTCCATGGAAATAGCATCAAATCAAATAAATATATCTATTTTAATGGACTACTCATTCTTCAAGGTTATTGAAAACTATAAAACTAGGTAAAAATATAATGACAGAAAGAGGAAGCATGGCATTGATTTCTTTCGAGCAGCAATTCTCAGAAAAAAAATAGTTATTTTACACTCCCCCAACACTAAGGACATTTAACATGATCTGGAAGTTTGGTTAACATTTTCTTGGTTAGGAAAAATGATATTTGGGATGAGAGAAATAGTACAGTAGGTATGAAGCTTGCCTTGTTTAAGGCCAACCTGGATCTAATCCCCAGCATCCCATATGGTCCCATGAGCAGCAATAGGAGTGAATACTGAGTGCAGAGCCAGAAGTAACCCCTGATCATCACTGGATGTGGCCCTAACACCCCCTCCCCAAATATTGGTTTGCATTTGTCACTATTTTATAATAGTAGAGCCAGGACTACTATTAAATATTACACAATGCACAGTATAGTCTATCTCCTGATGATAAAATTAAAAGGATGTAAAAGTAGTACAGGGGTTAAGTCATTTGCTTTGCTTTTGGCATGGTCCAACCTGTTTAATCCCTGGTATCTCATAGGATTTCATGAACCATCATATGTGGTCTCTGAGTATAGAGCAGGAATAAGACCTAAGGATAGCTGAATGTGGTTTATTCCATATAAATACACATAAATAATCTAGTTAAAATATTCAGAATAGTCAGGTTGAAAAGTCCTGATTTAGAGGTTTCTGTACTACTTTTATTTCTTATGACCAACGGCATATTAAAAATTGCAATCCATTTCGAAGAGATTTTTAATGAAGAAAATAATAGAAAATAGTGGGCAAAATTTAGACTTAAATATTTCCATAATATGTTCATATAATTGAGTTCCCTATTACTAGATACATGGTCTTAATTAGGTTATAGAACTTCTTTCTCTATCTATCTTAAGTTTGCTCTGTAAAAGAGAAATTTCAGTATTAAGAAGTAGTGCATGTGAAAAGATTTAGTGCAGTGTTTGACAAATATAAAATATTCACTGCGTTTGGAGAATAAATGGAAATGTTTTATTAATTTATTTCTAATATTAACACTATTTTATTTAAAGGTTATGTCATGCAAGTTTAAAATGAATGTGTGTTAGTCAATTTAATGCTAATTTCTTTGACACCATAGGGGAGATCTTTGAAGAAAACATAATGTTGATCGTAGCAAAGGTCAAGTACTTTCTAAATAGTCATTAGTTGTATGAACGGCAGCATTTCTTATTAACAACGATAAAATGATGCCTCTTTTCAGAGTAAGAAGTTGCCATTATGGAGCCAAAATTCAAACCAGACTTCAAATAAATTTTTGTCTCCATCTGTACTTTTATAAGAAAAGCAATTTAAGAATAGTGCATTTGAATACATTTGATTCATATAATCTTTAGGATTGAATCACAAGTGGGGCCTTTCTCAGTCAGTGATGCTTTTAGATACAAAGAATGATAAAGGTCCATTATTATATTCCCAGATAATTTATGCTATTTGACCACAGTTGGAAGCTAATAATAGTGTGCAAATGCATTACGGTAGCGTTCTTTATGCAGTAATGTCACATTCTGTTTTTCAGGTGCACTGCTTACTCTTTCTACTTATATGTTCACATACAGGAACCTCCATCTTCACTGTAAATGTTTTGGGCTTCCTATCCTTTACCAAACAAAATTTTTCATTAAGTTTTCAACTGAAAAATGTTCAATAAACAATTTTTGAAATCATGCAAGCAACGTATTTTGGGCAACTCTGTTCTATGTCTTCGAATTTGCATTGGGTAGTGTTATTTAATAAATGATAGAAGAAGGCATTCTGATTTTGAAATATCAGGAAATCTGATAACTTTCAAATGGTGTAATTATATTTATATTTTCATTACTTCACCTAATAAATTTTGTGTTTTAGTTTATTTTATAGTTTGCCACACCCAGCGCTGCTTAGGGCTTATTCTTGGCTCTGTACTCAGAGATCACTCCCTGCAGGCTTCAGGGAGGAACTAGGGTTTAGGGGAACAAACCTAAGTTTACAGGGTACAAAGCAAATGTCTTACCAGCTGTACTGTTGCTCTGGTACCTTAAACGGTTGTCTTACATTGACCTGATTGAGAATAAATGCTACTCCACCTTGGTTAGTTAGAAATATGATGACATTAACAAACTTTTAGAAAATATATTCACAGAAAAATATTTTTCTCTTTTTTTGTTTTGTTTTGAGTCACATTTAGTAACTCACAGGAGTTACTCCTGGCTTTGCCTCAGAAATCACTGCTGGCAGGCTTGGGAGATCATACAGGGTGCCAAGGATTGAACGAATCCCAGTCCCCTACATGCAAGGTAAATGCCCTAACTATTGTGCTACCACTACAGCCCTGAAAGTATTTTCTCTTAGAATTTATTGAGATGAAAATAAATCAGTTATCTTTTGTAACTAATGCAGAATGTACTTTAGTACAATATTTACTTATATGTCTTAAGAGACACTGATTATGAACTTTCAATTTTGTTTCTCCATTTTTTTTTTTTGGTTAAACTATATTGTCAGTGCTCAGGGCTCTGATCTTAAGAGATCATTCTTGCTTGTGGTAACAGGAATTGAGCCAGGTCAGCTGTGTGTAAAGCAAGCACCCTATCTGGTGCAAACTATTTCTCTGGTTGTATCTTTAGTTTGAATTCTTAAGTTTACAACATGATTGACTAACTGGAATTATCCATTATTGCTCTAGACTCAGTTTGTGCCTTAGACATTTATGCTGGTGTCTATGCTATGATTTATCTTGGGCATCCTCTAGGATTCTGTCCTTTATGATTTGACCACAGGACAAACAATATTATATTGACAAATCTACCCTTGAACACATTTTGCTTGGGATATTCCTGAAGAAGTGCAGTTCGATGTGACTCCGGTATTTAGACAAGTGTTCAAATTCCACTGATATTTTTTTTGACTTCACAAGAACCTTACACAATTTAGAGGCGACCCTGCAGCTTGAATATAATATTCTATAGTCATGTTGTGACCAACATTTAGCCTTTTCTTAAGAGATAAAGAAAAATTTTTATGGGATTTCAGTTTAAATATAAAAATAATTATCTTCAACAACTGACTGTCCTCAGGTAATATGCTTTCTTATCTTAAAAAACAAATTGCTTTACACCAAAGCACTGCCTACAATTATAGCTTGGAGAATAACTGCATTGGGTGATCTTTTGACATACTTCAAAAATACCATGTATTGTTATTTTCAAATAAGTGAGTATATGGAAAATTTCTTTGCATCAATTATTTGTAGATGAGAAATAACATACCTAAAAATAAAGCCTGTGGCAATGTGTAAGTTCTGGCAAGTCTCTGAATCAAAAGAACATTGACAGGAATGATTGGAGGATGGAAGGGAATAATTAAAGCTATTTTAAGACTTTTATATATATTATATAAATTAGCCAATTCAGAACAAGCTTTTTGAATCATATGATAACTTAGACATAGTTCTAAGGAATGAAGTTTTGCTCTTATATAACTTTATTTTTTTCCTTTTGTAAACTCTAACTGGGAAACCAAAAGTATATAACTAAGCTTTAAAATATCCTGTGAATGATTTATTGCATCTGATTCACATTCAGCTAAAGAATTGTTTCCTCTTCTTTTCGACAGAATATAAAAATGTGAATAAAGGAGGAAAACTTTGTTTTGTAATTTGCAAAATAATTCACAAAATAAATGAGAAGTGTTTATATTTGTTTTAAAATAAGGAACTTTAGTTTTCGAACAACAATGCATGAATACTCTTATATGTCTCTTACCAGGCCATAAACTTTTGCATTATCAGGCATAAATTCTTAAAATATATATATATATTTTTTAGATTTTGATTTTGTAATATATTTTTATTTAAACACCTTGATTACATACATGATTGTGTTGTTTGGGTTTCAGTCATGTAAAGAACACAACCCATCACCAGTGCAACATTCCCATCACCAGTGTCCCAAGTCTCCCTACTCCCCACCCAACCCTCGCCTGTACTCTAGACAGGCTTTTTATTTCCTTCATACATTCTCATTATTAGGATTGTTCGAATTGTAGTTATTTCTCTAACTAAACTCATCTCTGTTTGTGGTGAGCTTCATGAAGTGAGCTGTAACTTCCAGCCCTTCTCTCTTTTGTGCCTGAAAATTGTTATTGCAAGAATGTCTTTCATTTTTCCTAAAACCCATAGATGAGTGACACCATTCTGCATTTCTCTCTCTCTCTGATTATTACACTCAGCATAATAGATTCCATGTACATCCATGTATAGGAAAATTTCATGACTTCATCTCTCCTGACAGCTCTGTAATATTCCATTGTGTATATGTACCACAGTTTCTTTAGCCATTTTTCTGTTGAAGGGTATCTTGCTTGTTTTCAGAGTCTTGCTATGGTAAATAGTGTTGCAATGAATATAGGTGTAAGGAAGAGATTTTTGTATTGTATTTTTGTGTTCCTAGGGTATATTCCTAGGAGTGGTATAGCTGGATCTTATGGGTACTCGATTTCCAGTTTTTGGAGGAGTCTCCATATTGCTTTCCATAAAGGTTGAACTAGACGGCATTCCCACCAGCAATGGATAAGAGTTCCTTTCTCTCCACATCCCCACCAACACTGCTTGTTCTCATTCTCTGTAATGTGTGCCAATCTCTGTGGTGTGAGGTGGTACTTCATAGTTGTTTGCAGCTCCCTGATGATTAGGGACGTGGAGCATTTTTTCATGTGTCTTTTGGCCATTTGTATTTCTTCTTTGTCAAAGTGTCTGCCCATTTCTTCTCCCCATTTTTTGATGGGATTAGATGTTTTTTACTTGTAAAGTTCTGTTGTGCCTTGTATATTTTGGAGATTAGCCCCTTATCTGATGCGTATTGGGTGAATAGTTTCTCCCACTCAGTGGGTGGCTCTTGTATCCTGGGTGCTATTTCCTTTGAGGAGCAGAAGCTTCTCAGCTTAATATATTCCCATCTGCTAATCTCTGCTTTCACTTGTTTGGAGTGTGCAGTTTCCTCCTTGAAGATGCCTGTAGTCTCAATGTCCTGGAGTGTTTTGCCTACGTGTTGTTCTATATATCTTGTGGTTTTGGGTCTGATATCGAGGTCTTTCATCCATTTGGATTTAACCTTTGTACATGAGGTTAACTGGGGTCTAAATTTAATTTTTTGCAAGTAGCTAGCCAGTTATGCCAACACCACTTGTTGAAGAGAATTTCTTTGCTTCATTTAGGATTTCTTGCTCTTTTATGAAAAATTAGGTGATTGTATGTCTGTGAACATTCTCAAAGTATTCAAGCCTATTCCAATGATCTGTGGTCCTGTCTTTATTCCAATACCATGCTGATTTGATAACTATTGCTTTGTAGTAAAGTTTAAAGTTGGGGAAAGTAATTCCTCCCATATTCTTTTTCCCAATGATTGCTTTAGCTATTCTAGGGTGTTTATTGTTCCAAATGAATTTCAAAAGTGCCTGATCCACTTCTTTGAAGTATGTCATGGATATCTTTAGAGGGATAGCATTAAATCTGTATAATGCTTTGGGGAGTATTACCATTTTAATGATGTTAATCCTGCCAATACATGAGCAGGGTACGTGTTTCCAATTCCACGTGTCCTCTCTTATTTCTTGGAGCAGAGGTTTATAGTTTTCTTTGTATAGGTCCTTCACATTTTTAGTCAAGTTGATTTCAAGATATTTGAGTTTGTGTGGCACTATTGTGAATGGGGTTGTTTTCTTAATGTCCATTTCTTCCTATTACTAATGGTGTACAGAAAGGCCATTGATTTTTGTGTTAATTTTGTAGCCTGCCACCTTGCTATATGAGTCTATTGTTTCTAGAAGCTTTTTGGTAGAGTCTTTAGGGTTTTCTAGGTAGAGTATCATGTCATGTGCAAACAGTGAGAGCTTGAACTTTTCCTTTCCTATCTGGATTCCCTTGATATATTTTTCTTGCCTAATTGCTATAGCAAGTACTTCCAGTGCCATGTTGAATAGGAGTGGTGAAAGAGGACAGCCTTGTCTTGTGCCAGAATTTAGAAGGAAGGCTTTTTTTTATACATTGAGGATAATATTTGCCACTGGCTTGTGGTAGATGGCCTTAACTATATTGAGAAAGGTTCCTTCCATTCCCATCTTGCTGAGAGTTTGGATCAAGAATGGGTGTTGGATCTAATCAAAGGCTTTCTCTGCATCTATTGCTATGATCATGTGGTTTTTATTTCTCTTGTTGTTGATGTTGTGTATTATGTTGATAGATTTACGTATGTTAAACCATCCTTGCTTTCCTGGGATGAAAGCTACTTGATCATAGCGGATGATCTTCTTAATGAAGCATTGAATCCTATTTGCCAGGATTTTGTTGAGGATCTTTGCATCTGCATTCATCAGCGATATTGGTCTGTAATTTTCTTTTTTGGTAGCATCTCTGTCTGGTTTAGGTATCAAGGTGATGTTGGCTTCATAAAAGCTATTTGGAAGTGTTCCCTTTTGTTCTATTTTATGAAAGAGTCTTGTCAGGATTGGTAGTAGATCCTCTTGAAATGTTTGAAATAATTCATTAGTGAATCCATCTGGGCCTGGGCTTTTGTTTTTGGGCAGATATTTGATTACTGTCATAATTTCCTCATTAGTGATGGGATTGTTTAGATATGCTAAATCCTCTTCATTAAACCATGGAAAAATAATAAGAATCCAAGTATTTATCTATTTCTTCCAGGTTCTCATTTTTAGTGACATAAAGTTTCTCAAAGTAGTTTCTGATTTCCCTTTGAATCTCTGCCATATCAGTAGTGATCTCTCCTTTTTCATTCCTGATACAAGTTATCATGTTTCTCTCTCTTTTTTTTTTTAGTTTTGCCTGTGGTCTATCAATCTTGTTTATTTTTTCAAAGAACAAACTTCTGCTTTTGTTGATATTTTGGATTGATTTTTGGGTTTCCACTTCATTGATTTCTGCTCTCAGCTTTTTAATTTCCTTCGGTCTCCCTATTTTTGGTTCCTTTTGTTGAGTACATTCTAATTCTATGAGTTGCATCATTAAGCTATTCAGGTATGCCCCTTCTTTCTTGATGTGTGCTTGCAAAGGTATAAATTTTCCTCTCAGTACCACTTTTGCTGTGACCCATAAGTTCTGATAGTTTCTGTCTCTATTGTCATTTATTTCCAGAAAGGTTTTGATTTCCTCAAACCCACTGGTTATACAAGTATTAGGCTGTTTAAATTCCAGGTATTAAAGTATTTCTTCTGTGTCCCTTTGTAGTTCACATATAATTTCAGGGCCTTGTGTTCAGCGAAGGTAGCCAGCAAAATTTCTATCCTCTTGATATTATGGAGGTATGTTTTATGTGCTAGCATGTAGTCTATTCTAGAGAATGTCCCATGTACATTAGAGAAGAATATGTATCCAGGTTTCTGGGGGTACAGTGTCCTATATACACACACACAGATATATATATATATATATATATATATCTGTGTGTGTGTATATATATACATATCTAGTAGGCCTCTTTCTTTCATTTCTCTTTTCAGGTCTAGTACATTCTTGTTGGGTTTCAGTCTGGTTGACCTATCAAGTGTTGACAACCGTGTTGAGATCTCCCACAATTATTGTGTTGTTACTGATACTATTTTTCAAATTTGTCAACAATTGTATTAAATATTCTGCTGGCCCATCTTTCGGTGCATATATGTTTAGGAGAGTGATTACTTCCTGCTGTACAAATCACTTGATTAATACTAAAAGTCCATCTTTGCCGCTTATAGCTTTCCTGAGTATAAAGTTTGCATCATCTGATATTAGTATGGCCACTCCAGCTTATTTATGGGTGTTTTACACTTGGATGATTTTCTTCCAGCCTTTTATTTTGAGTATGCATGTTCTGACTATTCAGGTCCATTTCTTGTAGGCAGCAGAAGGTTGGGTTGAGTTTTTTGATCCATTTAGCCACTCTGTCTCTCTTAACTGGTTCATTTAATCCATTGACATTGAGAGAAAGTATTGTCCTGGGAGTTAGTGCCATCTTTCTATCAAAGTTTGGTGTCTCTGTTGGCCAGTCTTATCTTGAAGTAGGTCTTTCAGTTTTTCTTTTAAGACTGGTTTTGAGCCTGTAAAGTTTCTGAGCTTTTGTTTATCTGTGAAACCATGTATTCTTCCTTCAAACCTGAAAGTGAGTTTTGCTGGGTGCAGTGTTCTAAGCAAAGCATTTATTTTATTGAGTTTTGTCACTATGTCCCACCACTGCCTTCTGGCCTTGAGTGTTTCTTGTGACAGGTCTGTGGGAAATCTCAAGAATGTTCCCTTGAATGTAATTTCTTTTTTTTTTTTGATCTTGCTGCATTCAGAATTCTGTCTCTATCTGTGGGGTTTGTCATTGTGACTACGATGTGTCTTAGGGTGTTTTTTCTGGGCTCTCTTTTAGTTGGTACTCTTCGGGCATGCAGGATTTGATAGCATGCATTCTTTAGCTCTGGTAATTTCTCTTTAATGATATTCTTGACCGTTGATTCTTCCTGGAGATTTTCTTCCTGGGTCTCTGGGATTCCAATGATTCCTAAGTTGTTTCTGTTGAGATTATCATAGACATCTATTTTCACCTGTTCCCATTCTTTGACTAATTTTTCCATTGTTTGATCATTTGCTTTAAGGCCTTTTTCCAATCTCTTCTGCTGTATGGAGTTGTTATTCATCTCATCTTCCAGTGTACTAATTTTATCCTCAGCTGCTGTTAGTTTGTGTGAAAACTCATCCATGTTTTTCTTCAATTCATCTACTACTGAGTTTTTCAGACCTGTTATTTGACCTCAAATTTCAGTTTGGAGTTTTCTGATTTCTATCTTCATATTCTCTTGATTCTTATCAGTGTTCTTTTCCATACTTTTTTTGAGTTCTGTGAATATTTTCCATATTTCAACTCTAAACTCCTTATCTGAGAGACTGACTAGTTGGTTGGCCATGTTCTGGTCATCTGAGTTGCCGTCTTCATTCTCTATGTCTGGCGCTGGCCTGCGTTGTTTCCCCATTGTCACACTTGTATTGTGAGTTTTTCTACCTGTTGTGGTTGTATTCATTGGCTAAATGACAGCCACGCACCTCTGACTCCTCCCTTTCTGGACATGTAAACTCACCTCCAGGGAAGGCTAGCCCTCCACAGATGAGCCACACACAAAATGAAATCAGGCTGAGAATGCAGCACAGCACAAAAGACAGGCAGATAGGAGTGCTGGCATCAGAGTTCCAGCAGAGTTCAGCCGGATTTTGGGTTTTGGGTCACACCCAGCAGCCGTCAGGCTTTACTCCTGGCTCTATACTCAGAAATCACACCTGGCATGTTCAAGGGACCATTTGGGTTGCCGGGATTCGAACCATCTTCCTTCTGCATGCAAGGCATGCAAGGCAAATGCCCTAACTCCATGCTATCTCTCCGGTATCCAAATTCTTAAAATATTTAATAAACTTTACTAAAATCTCTTGAAGATAGAGTAGCCCTGGTGTATATTTTCTGTTGGATATTTAAACTGTATTAGAGGTAGTAAAGAGCAGGGATACGCATTAAATTAAAGTATAAATTTGTAGAAATAATAGTCTTATTTTCAGAACGATGATAGTCTACCAAAATACTAGAAATATTTTGCTAGGTATTGCAAAACCCAAGCTTCATTTAAGTACTTACAATAGAGAGAAAATGCAGGGATAAGATTTCAGGAAAATATTGAGATTAGTTTATGAAAATAAAAGTATGTCTACAGTCTCAGAAATTACTATTTTAATACATCTATCTAAGTGCCCTATTCATACTTCTACTCTTTAGAATCGAAATTCTCCAAGGGTATGTTTCAGAGTTTTGCTCGAAGAGCACGATTTAATTCAATGTATAGATAATACACTTTTAAATCAGCTTAAACTCCGAGGTATGCTCAAGCTAGTTTAAATAATCACATTGGAATATTATGATAATGTGTTGTGAAAAATCACAACTATATTGTTTTCTTTATTTAAAATTGAATAATGTAAATGTGCTGTAAGCAGAACAGTTGAATAAATGGTAGCAAGTTCATTCCCACCCCAGCAATAGCAGGAATGATAGGATGTCAGATCCAACTTTCTCCTAATTCTGGAAATGAATAACTAGTTTACATAAATGAAATAATAGAATTTTTTAATAGCTAAAAAAAGTCAACTTAAAATTGACAAGAAATCTTTGTGGTATCTCAATTGCAGCTCAATGGCCTGCAGTCTCCGTGTGGGATCCCCTTCCAAATTACATAGGAAAAACATCATAACTTACTCATAAATGATTATTGCTCATATCTTACTCATAAATTATTATAAATGAATATATGTAGGTTGTTTCTTGTGTGAGAACTCCCTGGAATACTGGGCAAACAAATGCAGGTACTTCCCCTCTGCTGCAGTGATAGCACAGCAAGTATGGTGCTTTCCTTGCACCTGGGAACCAGATGGTCTCCTGAGAGCACCAGGAGTGATTCCTAAGTGCAGAGCTAGGATTACACCCTGAGCACCACTGGGTGAGATCCAAAAACAAAAAGGAAAAGAAAAAAGCAAAGAAAAGTACTTACCCATGGCTGACATAATTCAGAATACATTCACTAAAGTCACTATTGAAAACATTTCTAGGAGAACAAAATACCACAGACTCAAAGGCTAAAAATAATTGAAGTCCAGGCATACTGAAAACCATGTAAAGAATGGAAGGAAAAGCTAGGGCTAGTTATTTTCTTAAGTAGGACCCTCTAAAGCATCCATGTTATTATAGTGGGCTTTAGAAAGTCATAAGAAAGGACACAAGAAAAGACACTGTACAGCTTAATTCACACACCTTACACTATAGACCTGAGCCCTTAGATTATAAGAGGCTTTTCTTTGTGTTGACATTTAGACTGAATAAAAAGGTCTGAATAACTGCTGCACTTTAATACAGTGAAAAATCTCTGAAGAACAAGATCATTTCCTTTGCTAACAGTTCTTAGCACTCAAGAAAATTTCTATAAATATTAGTTGAATGCAGGCATCATGTTAAGATGGGGGCCAAGTAGAGATGCAAGACCCTTCTTTTCAGCCTTTTTAAAGTCAAAAGGAAAACACAGACCTTCACAATAGAAGCGATTTTTTGGAGATGCAGTGGCCTCACAAAGAGAAAGAGAGTGAACACCTGGGTGCCATTGCTTGGAGCAGAAATGACTGTAAATAAGGTTACCTGGTATGTCTTTGGAACTTCAGAACGTCTCAGAGCTATGCAGACTGCAACTTTGAACACAGTCAGGTGCGAAATTGAGAGGCTTTCCTCTGGAAAGCAGTAGAACATTTAGGAAATAGCTTCAGTGCCTATTCTAGGGGAGCAGATAGATACAAACAACTAGAGTTACCAGTTACCTAGCAAACAGCAAGTGAGTCTGAATTGAGAAGGAAGATACCCTATTAAAGATACTGGGAGTACTGAAGAGGAAAAGATATTTCCTGTGCCTGCCAGCACTGTTCTTGTCCAGCTTGTGGATGAAAACCTTGGCCTATGACTCCCACCTATAGGCTTCTGGAATATTAGTTTGGGAGTGGGAGAAGATTTTAGTGTGTTAGCAATTGAGTAAATTGAATAAGCGTTGCCCCTGGCTTCCTTTTTATTCCTCCCTATTCTGTTCTTGTGTTTTTCAAGGCACCTATTATGTACTCTTCAGGAATGTGTCCCTGGGTAGGACTCATACTAGTGGTTTTGTTTACCTACATGCCTTCCTGCATCTACGTAGAGTATAGAAGATCTAAATTAAATTCAGTTTGTTATATATTTTTTACTTCATCTGTATTTTATCTCTGAAAGTGATGGCTGGTCTTATAGGTAAGACAACAGGGAAGAAAAACAGATAAGTGCAGTACCAGGAAATATATAAACTGTATTTTTGGCCTAGAGGTGAAGATTGAACACCTTGTCCCTCCTCAGCTTAGTCACTGGCATCTCTTAGGGGACTTAAACTTGTATTTCTTTCCAGCAGTTTCTCTCCATTCAAGCTGCCTTGATTTCTACCCTGCACTGACACTAGACCTCTAATCAATCACTATGACTGTATAAAAATCAAGAAACCTCACAGTTTCCTGGATAAATATCTTGAGATTACATACTGAGGCATATATATGTCATATAAAGCATTCACAGCAAGGCCAGGGAAGAAAGTTATAAATAATATAAAGTAATAAGCAAGGTAAAATATGGTAATTATCCAGAAATGATACATAAAAGAATACTCTGGGGAAGGATCAAAAGTAGTGTAAATGAATAGCCTAGATAAAGAGTAACTTAATAAACTATTATAATAATGTTATATCCCACAAATGAGTGCAATTATTTTATGCCTATTCCCTTCCCACTGATTCATTTCACTCAGCATAATACTCTCAATATCCATTCAGGTATAAGCAAATTTCATGACTTCGTTTTCCCTAACAGCTGGATAGTTCTCCATTGTGTAGATATATCCGTTTCTTTTTCCACTCATCTGTTCTCAGGCAGTTGGGTTGTGGGCAATTGAAATAAATAAAAAGAGAGTATGGTAATAATATTATCCAGAGACTATAGAGAGAAGGGCCAGGAGGACCAGTCTGTGATAGGAACCTTGCTGCAAATAGCAGGGGTGTGCATTTAAGACAGAGAAGGGGCCACAATGACAAAGAGTGTTGGAAATGATCACTCTGAAAAAGAACTCGAAAGAGATAAGTAAAGTGATCTGCATGATACCTCTTCAGTAAACATTTTGCAAGCCATAGTGTCTAAAAGAATAAAATGGAAGACAGAGAAAGAGAGAGAGTGTGTGTGAGAGAGAGAAAGAGAAGAAAATGTCACTGAGGCAGGCATGGTATAGGGGCAGGGGGAAAAGGAAAGGACAGGAAGGAATATGGGAACATTGGTGGCAGAAAATGTGCACTGGTGAAGAGTGTTGGATATTGTATGACTGAAACTTAATCATAAACAATTTTGTTACTGTGAAAAAACTTCATTATATCCAACTTGTAATTTTTATAACTTAAAATAAAACTAGAAACAGTCAAATGATCTTGAAAGAGCTATTGAAATTTTAGAGGAAAAAGCACTTTAGAAAGTAAAGAAATTCATCACAGATTAAAAAAAGGCATAATCTGTAATAATAACAATGAGAGGTCAAAATAAAACTTAATTCACAAGAAGTTAAAAAACTATTATAATAATGTTAAATCAAATGAGGAAAGTAATAGACAAACATGAGATTTGTAATAAGAACAGAAGTACTAAAGCTTTTAGAAGAGATACAAGCTTTTAGAAGAATAAAGAATACAATGGAGGGACTTAACAGTGCATAAGCAACAGTCAATGGTCAGCAATTTGAAAAGAGTAGTAGTGGAACACATAAAATAGAATGGCACATTGGCAAAAAATAAGGCTTGAAAAATGTGAAAACAGTACATTAAGAGAAATAATAGGCACTTTATTGGGATTCTAAATTGAAAAAATAAAGGAAAGGCTAGAAACCCAAATTGCAAAAATAATAGCTGAGAGCTTCCCTAATTTTGGAAAGAAACAGAACAGTACAAGAATCTAGGGGAAAGAAAATTACATCGAAAGGAACTCTTACAAAATGGGACAAAGACTTCAACAGAAACCATATGACAGAAGGAAATTGCATAAAACACTCAAAATTCAGAGAGAAAATGAATTTCAATTGAGACTACTCTATCCTATCAGATTATCATTTAGAGTAGTATCTTACAGATAAACAAAAATTAAAGCAATTCATCACCATCAAACAGACCTTACAAGAAATACTTAAAGGTCTCTTACAAATCAAAAATCAATTTTACCTAGAAGTTACAGAATACAAGAGTTAGATAAGCCAGTAGTTTGTGAGTGGGAAATGAGGGGCAAAGTGAAAATATGGACCACAAAATAAGATTATTCTGCACACAAGGCCACAAGTATGTAACTTTATGTATGTATCTTAGGGCAAATTTTAAAGAAAACCTCCAGTATAAAATCCTAAGACTGGAAAAGAATCTCATACAAGAGCATAACATTAAAGAATAAGAGACTGTGTGAAAGAAGAAGCAACAGTGAAAACTTAATATAATATGTCAAATTGAATACAACAAATAAAATGGCAAAAATAATTACATGGCAACAAGTAAATGTTAGTCATCTGAACTTACCAACTAAAAAGCATAATGTGGGGCCAGAAAGATTATAAAGGAGGAAGGTACATGCCTTATATATAGCTAGCATCAATTTGTTTTTCAGCACCACAGTGTACCCCTGACCTTCTCTGCGTGTGACCTCAGAGCACTGACTGCCACAGTACCCAAGCAAAACAACATACTGTTGGCTGAGTGACAGAGTGGGTAAAAAAAAAAACAAAACAATTTTTAGTTTTATTTTCTTGCTGCATACAGAAAACTCTCAGTTTTAAAGAAAAACGCTGACTTCAAATTAAAGGTTGAAAAAAAATAATGCTACAAGAAGATAATACTTAAAATGAAAGCAGAATGGCTCTATATCTATTTATATCTATTAAAAAGCTACGGAGAGACTGGGCTAGAGAGATAGAGTGGAAGGAAGGATAAAGATCAAGAGTTTTACAGAGTTTTAAACCAGAAGGTACACACAGACAATCCAGGTTTGATTCCTTACATGCTACATGTACTAATATGTATTTCAAGTACTCTTAGAATAAATCTTTACTGCAGAACCAGGAGTAAGCCCTGATCATCTTTAGGTGTGATCCCAATACCCCAAATATTTAATAAGAGGGACATATACTCTGTAATTTTTAAGGGTATACTAGAAGATTTTATATATTTATATATGCAGCAGATGAAGGAACAGCAACTATAATGTGTCTCTTTTATATTATGTCTTTTATCATGAAATAATTCATGATATTGATAATAATCAAGAAATGGTAGTGGATTTTAACACCTCATTTATAACCAGGGACAAATCATTTAAAGAGAATAAATCAGAAATTAATTGGCATAAAAGTTGAGCTAGAATAAATAGGCATCATAAATACTTACATAACATTTTACCCCCAAAGTGCAGAATTTATATTTTATCTCAAGTGTATGAGAAATTTTTGTAAGAATAGACTATATACTAAAATAAAAACAAATATTAATAGACGTATAAAACCTCAAAATTTACCAAGCATTTTTTTCTGACCACTTTGCTATAAAATTAGAATCAAAACATGAAAATCAGTAAAACCTTCCATACATGGAGTCTAAACAAATTTACTTCTTTGAAACCATTGGCTTGGACAGGATATTAAGGCAGAAATATTAATTATCTGGATGGACCAGAGATTGCCTTAGATGTACCTGAACCAGGTTTGATCCCCAGCACCACATATGATCCCAGAGCCCCACCAAGAGTATAGGAACAGCAGTCAGTCCTGAGCACTGCTGGATGTGAACCCCAAACAAAATCTGGATAATAAATAAGAATACAGTGCAAATTTTAACTTTTATTAGAATCAGTAGAATGCAGTAAAATCATAACCTAAGAAATATAGATACTCATGCCCTTCAAAAATAAGGAAGAAAAATAATACATGAATAATTTAACCATATACCTAAAATAACTGCAAAATAAAACCCCACCAAAAAATCAATAGTTGAATGAAAGAAAAAATAAAAATCAGAGTGGAAATAAAATTAAAGGCTCTAATAAACGTCAGTGAACTAAGAATTTTACAAAATATCAGATAATTATGAGTTGTTCTCTAAAAAGATAAACAAAATTGAGAAACCTTTAATTGGGTTTAAAAAGCAAAAAAATTCTAATAAACAGAATAAAAATGAGAGGCTATTTCAAGAGATACAATAGAATTACAAGGATTACAAGAGGTTACTGCGAACGATTTTAGGAGAAAAAATGATAGTCTAGAAGTAATAAATATGCTTTTAGAATAATATAGCCCACTAAGATTAAAATGGAAAGCTTAAAAGCTGAATATGAACTCACAAGAATAGAAATTAATGGTGTTAAAAAATTTGGGTCAGACTGATAGCACAGTAGCAGGGTGTTTGCCTTGCATGCACGGCCGATGCAGGACAGGCCTGGGTTCAATCCCTGGCATCCCATATGGTCCCCCAAGCCCGCCAAGTGTGATTTCTGAGTACAGATCCAGAGTCAACCCTGAGCACCACGGGGTGTGTCCCGTCAAACCAAAAATAAATAAGTAAAAAATAAAAGAAACAACAAAATAACTCCCCCAAATAGCAAAAGTCATGAGACAGTTGACTATCATTATGATTTTTACCAAATCATAAAAAGAAAACTTTAGGCCTAATATCTTATTCTTCCAAATTATTTTGGAAGAAGGAATACTGCCAATATATATTTGAAAGCATCATTATACTATTCAAAACAAAATAAGGATGCCACTTACAATGAAATAATATTAAGCAACCAAATCAACAAGCATCAAAATTATCATAAATCATAACCAGTTAAACTTTATTCCAGTCACATAAGCATGATTATTAATATACAAAACAATGGGGTATACTATCAATAAAAATATAAAAATCATATGATATCACTAGGTGCTGTGAAAGCAATTAAAAATACTCAATACTCATTTATCATAAATTTCAAAAATTATCTTACAAGGAACATATCAGTTCCGCCCACTCTTTATATATCTCTCAACAGCGCCCCTACAGGTCATAGGTGGAACAACAGGCAGGCCTTTCATATGACAATACATTTTCTTTATTTTTCTTTATGTTTATTTTTATTTAATCACCATGTTTACAAAAATTTTATACTGGGGTTTCAGTCATAGAATATACACTACCTTTCACCACTGCTATCTTCCCACCACCAATGTCCCCATTTCCCTCCCTCACACCAATCCCCTGCTTGTCTCTCAGACAGGCATTCTGCCTCTCTCCCTCACTATCATTGTTATGGTAGTTGTCTTTGAGGTTAGTGAAAAGCCTTTTCTTTAAAAACAGAAAAAAAACAAAGCTGTCCACTATCACTGCTTCTCACTAATGTAGAATTGGAGGTCTTAGAATAATTAAATAATAAAGAGAAATAAAATTAATCCAGATTTGAAAAGAAGTTTAAATATCATTGAAGATGAAATAATACACCTATAGAAAAACCTTTAAAACTCCATTAAAAAAGCTATTGGCAGGGCCAAGATGCTAATACTAAGGGCGAAGCTATATGTCAAGCATGTACAAGGCCCTTAGGTTTGATCCTTGTCATCACATGGCTCCAAAGGACATCTTGATGTAGCCCTGTGACTCCTACAGTGACTCCTATGCTACTAGCATATATTAAAATAAGTTATTAGAAAAAATTCGTGCAAAAATTTGGCTGGCTACAAATTTCATGTACAAAATCTGTTCTACTGATAAATATTAATAATTATAAGAAGTTTAAAATGTGATCATATGCTTAATTTTACATAAAAAATCAGGGAAATTATCAAAGAAGTTAAAAACTTTCTAAAGTCTTTAATGCTGCGGGCAGCTTCTGTCCCACAGCTCCAGTGGGCTTCAATGAGTCCACTTCAGGGAGTGTGATGGAGATGAACAGGCTAATGGAATATGAAATATGAAATAATGAAACCACACACAAGTATGTGTGGTCAACACATCTTCTGGCCGGTGTGCAACAAGTTTAATTTTTAAGCAGGGTTTTTTTATAAGGGGTAAAGCCAGTCATAGGTATTGAGAAGAATGTTTACAATTACAAAGCAGAGTTTAACTGTAAACAATACATTAAGCTATGGATGTGAGTTGTAATAATTCTGAGTTACAAAGGAAAAGGCCACAACTTAAGGCAACTCTTAGCAAACTAACTTCAGATGAAAATAAGGGATTATTAAAAAGTAGAAAATATCTAATAACACATCTTTATTGGGTCGGGCTCTATTATTTTAGAAGTCAAGTGAAAGAAAGAGCTAAATCCACTAAGGTGTAGTTCCCATTTTCTGGGAAGAATCAATAGCTTAGGATCTGCATTCTGGCTATGCATTCTATTACCAAAAACTGAGGCTGCAAGAACATATATGAAAAAGAGAAAAAATATTGTCTTTGATTTTGGTGCTAAATATTATCTAGAAAAAGGGTTCTCTAAGTACTCTTTTGTGCTGGAATTTCTGAGCCAAAGAATTTGATGGAGGCCATATTTTGACCTGAGATTTTACAAGGGACAGATAGCCAAATATGACAGAATATGTAATGTCAATACCATGGCATGAATTTATCTCTTTGGGAATTACTCAACTATCCATGCAGGGGAAGAAGTGTCCATAGTGGGCCTTTTGAGAAACCCCATGGGGGTTATTTCAGTTCTCCACACCAGGGAAATCCAGGAATACATCAGGTGGGCCTCCTGAGTTTCCCTTAAAAGGAGATACCTATGCATGGCGTGGCACTTTAACAAAATATTAGTCAATAGGTAATATTGATTAAATAATAATTATAAGTAAAATTCACATTAATAACTAAATAATATTTAGTATTTAAAGACCAAAGCTGTTTTCTTAAAATGCATAGAATAAGACATTAATAGCTGGAAAGACAGTCCACGTATATGTCATGGGAGAATTAATCTAATAAAATGCTTTTCTACTGAAAACAGTAAACAATTTTAATATAATCCAAATCTAAATTCCAATGACATGTTTATGGAAATAGAATATACTGGTTTATATGTAATCTTTGAAGACTTTGAATATATATGGGAATTTTGAGAAGGAAAAAATGAAGTCATCATACCTTACATGAGTTTAAACTGATACAATGAGGTAGTAAATTAATTGACTAATGGAAAGTAATAATAGAGATAAGTTTCAAAGGAATAGAATTGAAAACCAAGAAGAAAGCATATACATATTAATATTCAATTTAAACAAAGGGCCTAAGTTGATGCAACAGACAAATGTATTTATAGCATTAATAAGTGGTACTGTGAAAATTTTACTATGCCATACAAAGGAATAAAACTGAAATACTTTCCAATTTTTTTGAAAAAGGAACTTAAAATTGATGAGAGTTGTTTCAAACATTCTTGGCCCCAGAATATAGCAAGGAGAAGGAAAGAAATTGAGTTGAGAAGGAGAAACACAACTATGAAAAGATGTTGGCCAGGGGCCAAGAGGTCTCAGGTGCATTGATGGTGTTAAGAAAAGACAGAACTAAATTTCCAAGCCATAGTCAACAACAATGAAATCATGAGACCCAAACTTTAACAATCAAAACTTTAAACAAGCTTGTTATGCTGGCAGGCTGGGCGGCAGTGGCAGTGCATGGGATGCACTCTGGGAACGTTGGTGGAGAGAGGTTGGCACCGGTGGAGGGACTGGCCCTGAAACATTGTGTGTCTGAAACTCAACTATTTAGAATCTGTAAATCACAATGGTTTCCATAAAATATTTAAAAAAACAAGATGAAAGACCTAGGTATAAGAATTGAAAACATCAAGCACACAGAAGGGAATACATATGTGAGATTTCTCTTGATATTAGTGTTGGGGACTTGCCTCAACTGCAACTAAAATGGAAGAAAAATAAATAATTGTGACTACATTAAATTAAGAAAAATAAAACAAAAATATAAACAGTGAAATCTCTATGCTTATAAAGAAAACATACACACATATATCTGACAAGGTATTAATGTTAAAATATATAAAATTATATAACAAATTAAAAATAAAACTTGAGTAAATACTTCCTCAAAGAGGGAATAAAAATGGCTAATAAGCATAGGAAAAGATAGTTATCTTCAAGGATCACCAGAAAAAATGAAAACTAAGTCATCAATAAGATACCTCTCCACCAGTGAGAATGACATATCAAGTCTTCAGTAATAATAAGGGTTGGTAAACACTAGAGATGTAAAAAATAAAAATAAAAGATGTGAAAATAAGTAATTCTGTCACACATTTGAGGGCAGTATAAGTTGGTGCAACCGTTCTGTATAATGCAATCGGATTTTTTTTAAGAACAAAAAGACTTGGCTTTTACTTTAAAAATTGATTGACTTGCATACATAAAACCATATTTGCGTCCCTGAAATAAAGCCTACTTGTAGCATATAATCTTTTAAATGTATTGTTGGATTCAATTTCCTAATACTTTGATGAAGAATCCTTGCATCTATATTCATCAGGGACAAGGATCTATAGTTTCTTTTTAAATGATGTCACAGTCTTTTTTCATTTATTTATTTAATTATTTTGGTGTTTGGGTCACACCTGGTGGCGCTCAGGGGTTACTCCTGGCTCTGGGCTCAAAGTCACTCCTGGCAGGCACGGGAGACCATATGGGATGCCTGGATTCCAGCCACCATCTGTCCTGGATTGGCTGCATGCAAGGCAAACGCCCTACCGCTGTTCTATCTCTCTGGCCTCACATTTATTTATTTTTAATAAGGGAGTCTTACTATTTCTTCAATATTTAGGATGAGCCTGAAAAAGATTGGAAGTAGGGCACCTTAATTTTTTTTTGATATAGTACCTTGATTTACATGCTTCCTCCATTTACCCCAGATTTACTCCCACCTTCCAACCTGACTCCTTGACATTTATATTTTTAATGTTAACTGTTGTCTTTTAGGGTCTATGCTTTTCTTATTCATTCAAGATATGGTTCAAGTTCCATTTTAAAACATGTGACTGTGCAATTTTCCCAGCATTATTTGTTTAAGAGACTTTCCTTGCCCCACTGTCTGTAGCAAACTCCTTTGTCATAGATTAACTGACCATAAATCTAAGGGCTTATGGCATGACTCTCAATTCTGAACCTTTGGTCGAGAGTCTGTCTTTATTCCAGCACCATACAGTTTATTTGTTTGT
Source organism: Suncus etruscus (assembly GCF_024139225.1). Taxonomy (NCBI): domain Eukaryota; kingdom Metazoa; phylum Chordata; class Mammalia; order Eulipotyphla; family Soricidae; genus Suncus; species Suncus etruscus. The sequence continues at coordinate 114,527,961 of NC_064868.1, forward strand.
TTTAAACTACAATTTATACTACAGTTCAAAGTCAGAGAAGAAATATCTCCTATATCCTTTTCTTTCCTTAGAATGCTCTGGTTATTCAGGGAGCTTTATGAGGCCATACAATTTTTAGTAGAGTCCATGAGACTGTCATTGGAATTTTTATGTGGATTGTATTGAATCTGTGTAATGCTTTGGAAAGGAAGGTTTGCTTTTGTTTTTGTTGTTTTTGGGTTGCTATGTTTTAATTCCTCCCATCAAAGAGAATAGAGTATTTTTCTATTTCTTCATTCTTTTCTATTTCTATTTCTCTTCTATTTCTTTCAATAGTGCCATAGTTTTTACTGTATAAATATTTGTTTTGTTTTGTTTTTGAACCACACCCAATGGCACTCAGGTGTTACTCCTGGCTCTGAGCAGAAATCACTCCTGGAAGACTGAGGGACCGTATGGGATGCCAGGGCTCGAATAAGGGTCCATCCCTGGTAGGCCACGTGTAAAAAAATGCTGTATGATTCTTTCATATGCCAGTTAAGTTGATTCATAGGTATTTGATGACTGTGGACACTATATTCTTGAAAGGGATTGCCTTCAATTTTTAATATATATTATTTTATTTAAACACCATGATTATAAGTTTGTTCATAGTACAGTTTTTATCCACAGATAAAATTATTCATGATTGAGTTTCAGTCATACAATGTATAACATCCTTCAATTTTGATTCTTTTTTTTCTAGTTCAGTATTTTATACAGATTTTTCCATAGGTTAGTTTGTAAAAAAATAATTTGTCATAGTTCTGTGTGTGTTTGTCTTAATTTTGTAAGCTGCTATCTTGCTGTATTGTTTTACTGCTTCTAAGAGTTTTGTTGTTTTTTCTGTCGTTAGCAGTAACATGGGAAAGATATTAAAGATGTAGCTTTATTTCTGAAAAACAAAAAAAAACATAACAGAGTTTGGAAGTATGTCTTCTAGATCATAAATTTTAGAATCTATAGTTTGGTATTGTAGTTTTTCAATAACTACCATTGTATATTATTTTACTTGAATGGCATGTCAAAACAGTACCAAGTTTAAAGTACTAATCTTATGAGTTCCTTTAAAACACAGATTTCTGGGGCTAGAGAGAGGGGGGGGGGGGAGACTACAGTGCTTGCTTTACATGCACCCAACTGGGGTTCTATCCTTGGCATCCCAGGTGGTTCCCCAAAATATTCAGAAGTGATCGCTGAGTGCAGAGCCAAGAGTAAGCCTTGAATTACCAGCCTTGAATTACCAGGTGTGGCAGCCAAATAATACAAAAACGACAGACTTCTTTTCCTAGATGTGCTAAACCTTCCTCAGTTCCAGGATGATAATAAAGACCACTATGATGGAAATGTTACCAAAAAGGTAGCAGGTAACAATTTTCTCATTGACCATTTATTAGATGGGCTCTCAATTTCTTTTTTTAATATAATTTTTATTTTAATTATAGTGGCTTACATATCGTTCACAGTGATATTCCAGGTACATATTTACATTGAATCAGGGGAATTCCCACCACCGATTTGTCCTCCCACAACCGCTATGAGCAGAGTCATTCTAGAGGCTCTCATCCTTGGTTTAAGGGACCAAGGGTAAAAAAAGAAGGTGAAACACCACAACAGTTCAAAAAGAGGAATCAAATAAGATATCCAGTGAGTACTGCAGCAATAAAAATATGTACCACATAGTTGCCATGGTTTGGAGATAGGAAATATGACAAGGCGCAAAAAAGGAAGAAGAGAAAAGAAGAAATTTCTTAAGAATCAACACTTACTTGATTTAGATAATTATTTCTTTTTTTGTTACTTTATTATTTGTTTAAATTTAATTCTATTTTAGGCACTATGATTTATTATGAAGTTATAATAAATCAGATTTTGGGGGTTTTAGGCATAAAATATTTTAGCACCACAACTTCCATTAAAGTGCCCAGTTTCCTCCACCACTTTCCCCATAATTCACATGCCTCCCAGTCCCCCAACTGCCAATATTTCTAGCAATTATCTTTTTATTGCAAAGTTTTATTGATTCATACCAAACATGGATTACATGGATTCCTAAAAAGTGGTCAGGATGAAAAATTCTGCTTTCAGTTTATGGCAGATCACATCAAGTGGAAGACAATCTTGCTACAAAACATTTATGTCTACAAAAAATTATATAGTAAAATATTATAGGATTCATACAATGTACTTGAGTTTTCAAAAATGCAACATCATTGCACTTTGCACGAGACAAAAATCCCAACAATAAATCTTAGCATAATGTGATTAGTATAAAGGAAATAATAGTAATAATATATTTATTATATAAATAAATATAATATAAAATATATAAATAAATATAAAATATTTATATAAACATAATGGGGTCTTGAAGTACAGGGGATAAAATCCCTGCCATGATAGTACAGAGGATAAGGTGCCAACACATGTTCTACTCTAGCACTGCATATAGTCTCCTGAATACTGCCAGCAGTGACCCTTGAGAACAACTGGATATGTCCTATCCCCAGCAAGATTAGAAAAAAGAACAGTGTTCTGATGCAAGATTTTACCTAAGTATGTCATAAAACAGCCCTCTTGTGTAATGAAGGCCCCTAAGACAATGGAGGGAGAAAAAAGACATAAACTTTTTTCTTAATAAACTTATTTTAATTCACGACAATAAACATGTTTAAACCTGAATAAACTTACCCATATTTTCCGGAGTACAAGATGACCCTTCAACCCATGAAAAACTTTCTAAATATCAGGAGTCGCTTTATATGCCAGTATAAGGCATGCTGAAACTTATTCCAGCTTCAGGGATGAGTGATCCGCCTCCCTCTTACGTTTAAGAAGTAACTTACTTTTAACACTTTTAGGAAGATTTTCAGAGATTGAAGGATCATTTTATATGCATGAAAATATGGTATTTTACTATAGTATCCATCTCCTCCTGAAATCCTTTCCTGTGAGGGAAAGATAAAGAATCCAGAAATTTGGGTGAAATTTAGAACTGACTTTTTTTCCTGTAAAGAGCAATTCTTTAATTCAACCTAAGTTCATGAATCTCTCAAGACACAAGATAATAAGTAATAAAGAGGTATTGTTCTCCCACACAATGCAGAATAAATGGATGCTAGACACAACTTGAGAGTTGCCTCTTGGGGTTGGTGGAAAGGAAACATCTGTGCTGTGCAGGGCATCATGACAGACTTTTATCAGCCCCAAATTTCCCAGGCACTTCCCCCAGGTGACCAAAGTGGGTATAGAGGGAAGCAGTAAATTACTTCCCACTTCACAGAAGGCACCCAGGGAACCCTAATCCTTAGCTGTTGTGCATTGAGTCTCCCACTGGTAACAACTCTATCTTTGTACTATTGAAGTCAAGGTATATGGCAGTTCTACAGTTCTTTTTTTTAGGATGACTTTGGCTATCTACTTGTGACTGAATATAAAATTCAGCAGTTAGTTTTATTTTCTTTAATGCCTCTGGAAAGTTAACAGGGAGTATATATTTCTGATTTTGTCACCTGAATTATGTCATCTTTATCAAAGGAATTTATGAGCATTACCACTCCTATTTTATGAAATTGTTTTGTAAGGTTTCAATGATTTCTTATATATGTATTAGAATTTGAATAAAATCATCTGGGCTTCTTGTTTTGTATGGCAATAATTAATAGACAACTGAAATCCACTGGTAATTAAAGGTCATTCAATTTTCTATTTTGACTTGTATCATTTTAGTAATTTGTATCTTCAAAGGGTTAATCCAGTTAATATAAATATCTTATTTTATTGTAAGGTAATTATTAATATTCATCAATGATTTTAAAACATAAAGGGTTTATAATAATAGTACCTATTTTTCCAAATACTAGAAATTTATCTTCTGATTATGTAATTTATTATAGGATTCTAATCTTGTTTAAAATTTAATCAAATGCATTGATCATTTTAGAGGGCTAACAACCTCATTGATTCTTTTTTGCTGTTGTTCATTGGCTTGTCATTGCTGCTTTTGTCTATTTCGTGTTGCTTCTTTTACTTTGTTACAATTTGTCATTTTTATTTTCTTTTTTGGTTTTTGGGCCACACCCAGTGATGCTCAAGGGTTACTCCTGGCTATGTGCTCAGAAATCGCTCCTGGCATGGGGGACCAAATGGGAAATCAGAGGATCGAACCTCAGTCGGTCCTAGGTTAGCGCATGCAAAGCAAACACCCTACCACCTGTGCCACTGCTCCGGCCCCTGTCAGTTTTAATTTTTATAAAGTAGAAATTGATTATTTATTTGATTCTATAAAGTAAAAACTTAAATTATTTGTTTGATGATTTTTTTTTGCTTCTAAGCATGAAACTTATTTTATGGTAGCAGTGGTGAATATGTACTTATGAACATTTCATGTTCACTGGGAAATAATTTTGTATCATGCAATTACTTGTTTGGTTTTAGGCCACACTTGGCAGTGCTTAGGGTTTCCCCTACCTCTACACTCAGAAATCAATCCTAACAAGGCTCACTGGACCATGTGTGGTGGCAAGGATTGGGACTTAGCTAGCAATAGCTGAGTGCAAAGCAAGATATCTACCCACTGTATTGTAGCATATTGAGATTAATATTTGGTAACTACATTTTGTTTAAAACATATATGCACTTTATTTACATTAATATGATTTCAAACAAGTTTCAGTAAATTCTCCTTGTTTGTCAGATGTCTGGTATTCCTGACAATTTTTGTTGTTGGTTTATTTTTATGACCACTATCTTTAACACTTTCATATTATGTGTCAATAAATGTTTATAGTTTCTGGTGATAGCTCATATGGTAATAATGCTGATGGAGGTCCCGGTGATGACTTATATGTAAAGGTAAAGTAGAGGAGGGGGGTGGAGAAAGACAGCAGCTTCAGGAATCTGCCACTTTGTCTTTCTTCACTTCTGCCACCAGGGGAAGTGGCTGAGGATATCTAGGACTATGGGCCTTGCTCTTTACAGAAAACAAAGTGAGGCCAAGTCTTTCAGGTCCATCGCTTTTCTTCACAGAAAAAGATTTCAGGAGGAGACAGCAGGAACATTGAAGCAAAATAGGTTTTATTCAAAGTTACTAAGGAAGAAAATGAGAGGATAAGAAAGGAAGAAAGTAACATGCTAAAGAGAGAGCATAGGCTTCTCCAAAAGTTGTGAGAGTCCAGGCAAAGAACCCAGAATGAAAGTAAAAAAGCAGACATCTCAGATGGGGAGATGCAGGTGGCCTGTGCATGCAGGCATTACACATATGGGCCTGCGGAGTACATGTGGACATTTTCTTTCCATGTTGGCTTATAGATAGTTTTTCACACCATTGCCTCACATGATTGGTAAAAGTCCATTTCTAGGATGGTTGCCAAGGCAACAGTTTGGGATTAATTGATAATGTTATTTTTTTTAATTTTAAGTTTAATTTATTTATTTTTTAATAATATATTTATTTAAACACCATGATCACAAACATATTTGTTGTTGGGTTTGTTATAAAAAAAGAACAACCCACTTCACCAGTGCTCTCACTACCATTGTCATGACACAGGACAGTTGTCAGTGTAGTTATTTCTCTAACTGCACTCACCACTCTTTGTGGTAAGCTTCTTATAGTGGCCATTCCTTCCAGCCTTCATCTTTATTGTCCCTGGATATTATTACAATAATGTCTTTATTTTTTAATCCCATAGATGACTGAGACTATCAAAAAATGGGGAGAAGAAATGAACAGACACTTCCACAAAGAAGATATACAAATGGTCAAAAGACACATGAAAAACTGCTCCACATCACTAATCATCAGGGAGATACAAATCAAAACAACAGTGAGGTACCATTTCACGACACAGAGACTGGCACACATCACAAAGAACAAGAACTATCAGTGTTGGTGGGGATGTGGGGAGAAAGGAACTATCATTTACTGCTGGTGGGGATGTAGTCTAGTTCAGCCTTTATGGAAAAAATATGGAGATTCCTCAAAAAACTGAAAATTGGAATCCCATATGATCCAGCTATTCCACTCCTAGGGATATACCTTAGGAACACAAAAGCACAATACAAAAATGCCTTCCTCACACCTATATTCATTGCAGCGCTATTTACAATAGCCATAATCTGGAAACAACCCAGATGCTAGACAACAGATGAGTGGTTAAAGAAGCACTGGTTCCATACACAATGGAATACTATATAGCTGTCAGGAAAAATAATCTTAACATTCCTTCACTGGACATTATTCCGGCTGGAGCTTTTCTAGGAGTGTGTGTGTGGGGGTGAAGGGGTTATTCCATTCTTCTATGAATCTATTCTAGATCCAGTTAGAGATCTTATCAGACCTTGGCCACTAGATTAGCTGTTGGACTAGTTTTTTAGACTAGCTGTGTGTATTAGGTCCAAGAATTCATTGCCATGGGATAGCAAAGACTTTCCTACCTTCCTTCCTTCCTGCCTCCCTCAGTTGTTTACTTCCATTTGGTCTTATTCATCTTTGAGTTTGAAATTCTGTCTTAAATTTGTTTTAAGTTTTGTCTTCATCTTAATCTGTTCCTAATCAATACATTTTTAATGTTAGATATTTCAAATTGTTTTTTGTTTTACTAAATAAGAGTTGTGTCTATTTTATGTAGCTATAGAGATAATGGTCTTATTCTTTCTTCTATGTCTAAATTATCCAGAAAATAAATAAAAGAAAGAAAATACTTGAATTTTAAGAGATGAGTAGTGAAAGAATATGTATACAAATTAATCCAGATAATAAAGGAAGGCAAGAAGAATGATAGATAATCTATTCTCAAGAAAAAACACTGGCTCTTTATAGAAAGGCAAGCAACCAAAATTAGCATTTTGGAAAACAATATGGGGATTCCTCAAAAAACTGAAAATTTAAGAATGAAAGTGTGAAAGTTAAGTATGTTTTTTATTATGGCCTTTGCCCAAACTCTTTATACAACAAGGAGTTAATGGGACTTTTCCTAAGGAGAAATATGAAACTGTGATAGTGCATTCTTGAGTTCCTATCTTTGCCTTTGTCCTTGCATTCCTTTTGCCTCTCACTTCAGGAACCCATTGTGTTTTGGTCTGGAATTTTATATCTCAGTTGTTTCTAGACTCTGGAAGAGGGTGTTTTGTGTCAAAAGCCTCCATGCTTTCAGGCTAGTTTAGATTCCCGACACTGTTTTTTCTAACATCCAATACTGCTGCCCTATTTTTTTGTCTGACATGTAATAAAAATGTGTTATACTTGGAATAAAAAAAGACATGAATTAATAAAAATAGAATTGAGAGCTCAGAAATAAATACACATAATTGGGCAGTTAAACATAAGGGCACATAATGGATATAGTTTTTTTCCTTTAAATAAAAGGTTGCATGAAAATGAACAGTCATGCTAGAGATATAATACAACAGGTGGGGCATTTCCCTTCCAGGGGGCTGACCCAATTTGAGCCCCAGCATCAAATATGGCATACCTAGCCCCACTAGGAGTAACGCCACTAGAAATATAAAGCAAGAACAAAACTCTGAGTACAGTCAAACAAGCAAATAAACCAAATGAGTTAGACAACTATCTTGCATTATACAAAAGCTAATTGTAAATGGACAAAAAACTTAGATGAATGATTTGAAAAAATAAAATACATAGAAATAAATATAGGCGGTGACAATATAATATTGACCTCAGTGATGTCAGGGATTATCTGTGGGCGCTTTCAGGCATGTGTTTGTGTCTCTGTGTGTGTATGGTTTGGGGTCACACCCAGCAGTGTTTAGGGCTTATTTTTGCTTTTTCTCTCAGGAATTTTTTTGTGGGGCTCTGGAGATCACATGTGCTGCTGGGATCAAACAGTGTTCAGGCATGCAAGTAAGGCAAACACCTTATCTGCTGTACTGTCTTGGGCCTGGCCTAAGTGATATTTTATGTTAGTTGACTTCTCTTGGAGATTGATCCCCAAAAAGGGATCTATTGCTTTAAGGGCAAAGAATTCTCTCAATTAAATATTACTGTATAAAAATTTATAAGAAGTTGCTGTGGGGGCATAAGAACCCATGCCGGGGTGCTGGGGTGCTGGGGTGGTGTGTTAGTGTGGTAGCAATGGATATTGGTGGTTGTATTGATGGTGTTTCCTTTGTATAGCTCCTTTATTTCTTTAGTTAAGTTGGCTCTGATTTACTTAATTTTATGAGACACAATTGTGAATAAGTTTTTATAAATATCTCATTATGTCTGTATAATAAAGCCATAGATTTTTTTGCATGTTCATTTTGTAGCCTGACACTTTATTATATAAATCTATTTCTCTTAGGAAACTTTTTGGTAGTCTTTTGAATTTTCTAAATATTGTATGATGTCATCTGCAAAAAGTGAGGTATTGACTTTATTCTTTCTTAACTGGAGGTCCTCAATATTTTGTTTCTTGTCTGATTGTTATGGCAAGTACTGCCAGTACTATGTTGACTAGAAAGGCAAGAAGTAGCAAACTCGTCTAGTGATAGATCGTAGAGGAAAGACTTAGATTTTCACCAATCTGCATAATATTTACCTTGGACTTTTGATATATAGCCATAAATATATTGAGGAAACTTCCTTCCATTCCCATCTTATTGAGAATTTCTATGATGAACAGGTATTGGACCTTGTCATATACTTTCTCAACATTTATTGATATGATCTTATGGTTTTAATTTTTCCTTTTGTTGGTATGGTGTATTTTGTTAATTGACTTGTGTATATTAAACCATCCTTGCATCTCTGGAACAAATTTTACTTGGTCATGGGGTATGACACTCTTGATCTATTGTGTCCTCTTTGCTAGTATTTTGAGGATCTTTGCATCTATATTCATCAAGAACATTGGCCCGCAGTTCTCTTTTTCTTGTGGCATCTCTGCTATTGATATCAGGCTTAGACTAGCTTTATAGAAACAAATTGGGAATGTTTTTTTTTCAATTTCTTGGAAGAGCCTGAAAAGGATTGTAAGGAAGTCTTCATTAAAGTTTGAAAAAATTCGCTAGTGATTTCATCTGGGCCTGGGCTTTTGTTTCGGGGAAGCTTTTTGATTAATATTTCAATTTCCTCAATAGTGTTAGGTCTGTTCAGATATTCCAGATCATATTGGTTCAAACTTTGTAGGTTACATAATCCAAAATCTTGTCCATTTTTTCCAGGTCCTAGTGTTTTGTGACATAAAGTTTCTGAAACAAATATCTGATTACCCTTTGAATTTCTGTAGTATCTGTAGTAATCCTCTGCTTTTCATTTCTAAATCAGTTTATTAAATTTCTTTTTCTTTCTTAGGAGTTTTGTAATGGTTTATTGATTTTTTTTCAAAGAACAAGCTCTTGCTTTCATTGATTTTTTTGAATTGTTTTTGGGTTTACAGTTCATTAATTTCTGCTGTAAGCTTTATTATTTCCTTCCGTCTGCCTATGTTTTGTTCATTTTTTGATTATTTTTCAATTTTTTAAGCTGTGCCATTAAGTTATTTATGAAAGTTCCTCTTGATAGGCAGATAGGCAGAAAATCTTAATAGAAACTTCTCCAAAAGAACATATTATTAAGATGTTAGCTCAAAATCAAATGTCAGCTTGCATCTCAAAGGACTAAGAGAGAACAAACAAAACCCAAAGTTAGCAGAAGTTAGAAAATCATACTAATTAGACCATAAATAAACACAATAGAAACCTAAAAGAAAACACACAGAAATTAATGCATTCAAGAGTTGTTTATATGAAAGGAGCAATAAAATGTATAACCTCTTAGCTAGACTCAAGAAAAAATGTTAAAATCCTGTTACAGTTATGATTAAAAAGGAGCTGAAACTTATCTTACAGAAAGTAAAGATTCTAAAACCCTGTATTAATTTATATACAAACACATTATTACACATAACAAATGGAGAAATTTATAGTATCATACAATCTTTCTGAACTGATACTGGTATAAAAATTAAACTACCAAATCAGACACAAGTACAAATTTGAAAAATTTTATCAAGAACCTCCCTAAGATAATGAAAATCCAGACCATATGGCTTCACCAGTAAATTCTATAACAAAATCCAAATCAATACAACACTTCTTAAGTTCTTCAAAACAAAACAAAACAAAATAAAGCATTCACAAAAATTTCTCTGAGACTATTCCCATTATAATACCAAAGCAGAAAAAAAAAACTGCTCACAGAAAAGAGAACCAAGGACCAATTTCTCAAAAAATAGATGCAAAAATCATAGAGAACTTTGACAGATAGAACCCAACAGTATTGCAAGAGAGTATTTTATTATAACAAGGTTGGATTTATCCAATGATTCTTGAAAGTTTCAATATATGCATATTTATTAATATAATTCAACAAATTGACAAAAAAGAAAGATAAACAGCAGACTACATAGTAGACTCTGAAAAGCCTTTGACAAGATTCAGTAACAGCTTATGATAAAATTATCAAGTAAATGAGAATAGGGTTTTGCCTCAACATAATAAAGACATATATTACAAAACTGTATTGAACATCATATTAAATATTGAAGTTTAATTCTTTTCCTTAAAATCACAAACATGACAAGTAATTCACTTTCACCACTATTATATAACATGAAGTCCCATAAAAAGTGGGCATACAGGATTCCTGTTCCTCTCCTACGGGTATGGCTGGGAATCTGGGCAGACAGCTGGCCAATGGCCTTCTGGGCTGACCACTTAGTCCAGGAGACCGAGATCCCCCCATGCCAAATTGGTCTTCAGGGCCAGGTTTGGCAACTGGGCTCTGGAGGGTGGGAGAGGAGGGAAACTCCTCCCGTATTCATACTGGATGCCCTGCAGCAGTGTCTTTTCTTACCAATACTCAATTTTATAACCATGCTGGTGCATTTGCGCCCACGCGACAAAAATACTTTTTAAGCATTATCTAAAAATGTTCTTCATTCTAGATGGTTCCTAGGAAAGGAAACAGAATACCAAAGGTTTGGATAACACTCAAATATATCTTTAAAGTCAGTCTTTATGGACGTGACTTTCCGTACTGATTCCAAGCCGAAATCACAAACAATTCATATATATATTGTATATAGCCCCTGTCATGTATTGCCTCTCCCCTACCCTGTGTCTCTTCTATCCCCTCATCTCCCAATCCTGATCCGTTATCTTCCCCTAATTTAAACCTCTTTACCCTCAGCTCCTAACTCGGTAGGCTCCAAGATTGACCTCCTGCCCCAACAGACCACCTTCCAGCTCCTCAGTGAAAGACACCCACTAGGTCCCCGTTCTCATACATGGGAAAAGAACTACAACCAGCATACCTGCTGACTCATGCTTGATGGCCCCTCTCACCCCCACCAAATTGTGGACTGTTGCACGATACAGGAATCGACCTCAGCAAAACTCCCAGATCAAAGACACTATATGGTCTTGTAATGCAGCAAAGCATCTCTCAAACTCAATTTCAAGGCCTGTGAATCGAAAAGTACCTTAATTTTTACTCCCTAACAAGAATATATCAATAGACTTAATTGGGAGTCTTATATTGCCTATGGAAGGTCAATACCTGTATAATAATACATCTTGAGATGTGTATTCCTAAATATACAAGTAGCCTCCTTCACCACTTGTTTTATTCAAATACATTTTCTTTTTAACTCAGTTTTATTTATTTGTTCTATTTTAATATATACATTATTTCTCTATCCTTACCATTTTTGGTGCTGCTTGGTACAAAAAGCCTTGACTGGGATAAAAGCTCAGAACAAAACCAGACAAAAGAGACTGTGTGTGCAGCCTGTTGTCCTTACCCAGAATAGAACCAGCAACACAGTATGACAGCATACATTTTTGTATGGGCACAGTAAAAAAGGGGGAAACCATAGACACAGAAACAAGATCTTATATTCTAGGGATAAGAACTCACTTTTTATAGCAGAAGGGTGCCTCCCATCCTGAACATGTGTCATGTGGATACAATCAGTCCCCAGGAGATTGGACAGTCCAATCCGAAACCCCACATCCCCGACATAGAAATGATACAACTCTGGGCAACACCACCAGGAACTAAGCTCCATTGGGAGATTTATAACACTACTCTAGCACCAACTTGTGCCAGTTTTGACATAAGCACGAGGAAAGGAAAACTTGACCTAAGACCAGGCTGTCCTATCGCCTAACACTAAATGGAAATCAGAAGAGATATCATCCTTTGAACTGTGAAAAATAAGAGCACCAACAACAGAAAACTGACTTGGACAACTGTGACTGAACAGAGCCTACCTTGGGATTAATAAGGAAAACCCTACCCTAGGCTGTAGTCCAGGGCACATAAACAACAACAACAACAACAACAACAAGATGTCTTATTGCAGAGGTCCAACTTGGACAACAGAGACTGAGCAGAACCTTTGGATCCATAATATCCTAAGCTTCAGTTTAGGTACTAAACAAAAACAGGGAGCAAGTGTTACAGAAGACTGACCACAACAACGACGGATAGGAACTTCTAGAACCTAGAGACTCTATCCTAAACCCTGACCTATAACTTGCGTAAATACCAAGATCGCTAGCTACAGTGGCTTGATTTTCTCACACACAACCAAGAGGAAACTTTCCTGACATCACAAAAAAGCCTTTGGGATGGGGTAATGAGCATATATGGAGCCAGGGGTTGATCCCATGATGGTATGCTTCAAGAATGGAGAAACCCTGAATCTCTTAGACATTGGGAATTTCCTTTCTTCCCCAATGCTTACTGTGCCTATGCAAAAAAAAAAAAAAAGTGGGGGGAATGCCAAACCTTACCACTCCAGCACCCATACTTTTTCTTGTTTTGTTTTGATTTGTTAGTTTTTTACTTTATTTTCCTTCTCTTTTTCTTCCACTTTTCTTATTCTTTTTCAATCTTGTGGTTATTATTTAAAGATTTATTTTTATTTTTATTTGCCGGGTCCATTTTTTTCTTTTTTCTTCCATTTTTTTTTCTTTTTTTCTCTCTCTCCTTTTTCTTTTTTTGGTAGTTGTCACCAAATTTTTTTCTCCCCCTTTTCTTATCCTTTTTATCTCCAATGATGGTGGAGTAGATGCTCAATCTACAATAAGCTGTAAAGTAGAGATCAATTGCACTAGCATACTGGTGGGTAGAGGAGGGAGATATGGGATGCATACTGGGAACAGGGGTGGAGGGAATACAGCACTGGTGGTGGGAATGCCCCTCATTTATTGTCACTATGTACCATAAATGATGCAGTGAAAGATTTGTAATGCACTTTGGTCACAATAAAAATTAAAAAAAAAGCAAAACAAAAAAAAGTGGGCATAGACATGAATAGAAACTTCTCTAAAAATCATACTAATGTCCCACACATATATGTATATATGTATATGTATGTATATGCCATATATATGACAAAAGGCTCAACAATATTTATTATAAAGTAGAACCAAATCAAAACTACAATGAGTTCGTTCAACTCACATCATATGGAAAAAATATTGGAAATTATGCATGACCAGAATGTGGAGGGGATGCTATGGTACACTATGATGAGAAAGAAAATATGTGCCACTTCTAGGAATGCTGTCATGAAGATATTTCATAAACTTAAAATTTCAATTCTGTTTAATCCTTCAATATCACTTTTACAAATGCATTGAAATGTATAAAGCACCAATTCAAGTGTATATTTGCAGTCCTATGTTCATATCAACACTAATATCAATACTTAATACATAGAGCAACCATCCCCCAGGTCATTGTAGCTATTCTGGCACTAGTGCTGCTTGTTGCTATAGGGTTTGGTGTCCCACCTTTCCATGACTACTATGGGGGAAGTAGTGACTGGCACCTGCTCTCTCTGGGCCATCTTGAAGTGAAGATGAGTAAAGACTACAGTGTAAAATGGACATATTGTGACTTAAGTAAAAATGTGTTGACAAAATAATTTCCATGCTATACTATTTAAGGTATAGATTATAGAGCCACCTAAATCAATCTAAATGCCTTTATTCAGATTAATAGTTTCAGTATGTATACCCAATGGAATAATAGTTTACCATTTGAAAATTAAATTGTACTTTATGACAAAATAAATGGAGCTTAAGGGGCTATGCTAGCTAAAATGATTAATAAAGTAAAATATAATCACAGATAGTTCCACTCATAAGAAATATGAATAGTTCAATCAATCAGTCTGACCAGAAAGTAATACAAGACTTACTTGAGAAGTGAAGACTATGGTAGTCATTAAGAGTAATGAATGCTCTATATGATATAATGTGTGGAGAGGTGTGTTTAATGGGAAGATGACACTTTGGAAGTAGGCACTAAATTTGAGTGGAGCACATACATAAATGTTCCTTTATCTGTACTCAAAGATCATTCCTTGTAGTACTCAAGAAACTATATGTAAAGCTGGAGATTGACACTCAATCAGCAGTGTCCAAGGCAAAGACCCTGCCTCCTGTGCTATCTCTCCAGATCCTGGAGTGTTAAATACTATATTCAGAAAGGTGAGAAGACACATCACTGCAATTTCACGAGACTGTAATGATCAGTGGATAAAAAATAAAATGTATGCTGTAACAAAATTTTAAACAAAATGATATGCAATGCAGTGAACAAAAATGATGAAATTTTATCATTTTCAACAACATAGTTGGTCCTCCGGGAAAATATGCTAAGTGAAATAAGTAAGATGTGGAAAAATGGATGGTGTATAATTCCACTAGTGTGTAGAAGTAAGACAGTATTTAAGTGAACAGAGGAAAGGAAAAAAAAAACAAAAAATTAGATAAGGGTTATAGAATGATGATTACCAGAAGGGAAGTGGAATGGATGCACATAATAAATGTATTTAAGTTGGATTTGCTTCGATGGAAATTAGTCTTTTGATGATGAACATAGAGTACTAGAGCCAAAGTGAAAATATCAAACTGTTTCCCTGAAAGTTATAATTTTAAAATCCAATGTAACCTCCAAATCAGAATTTTATCACTAAAGGACCATAGATACATTAGGTTAATAAATCTTATACATTTTTGTACCAACAAATCCAATAACCAAGAGGACAGGATGCAGTCATTCAAAACCAGAAAATACTAAAACTTCTGAGATTAATCATAATATTGTAGAAAACATTTTTCCTAAAACTACAAATACTAGTAGGAATTGTGTAGCAGTAGATATGCTGAACACACTTTTTCTGAGTAAGAGTAATTGGGGAATTCTACAGTCATAAAGGGAGAGACACATAAGATCAAAAGATGAATTTTGAAGTCACTGGAAACTACAGATATAGCATATATTAAACAATACTTGCTATATCATGGTTAATATAAAGCATGATACTATTGGCTTTTATAATACCTGAAATATCAAATTCAGAATATATTGTGAAACAAAAATGCAAGCAAAGAAAAGACATTCTGAAGGAAAAAAGCCAGACTTACATATTTTAAGGTCTGAAAATAAAATATACTTTAATAGTACACTATACACAAATGAAGCCATAATATGTAAATGCAAAACAGAAATTTTAGGATTAGCACACAAAATAAAATAGGAATCTAGAGACATAACTCAATGGTAAAACACTTGACCTGCATGTGTGTGGTCTTGGGTTCAAATGCTGGAACCACAAAAATTACTCAGTTCAATAAATTCAAAAGATAAAATCGAGTACAATCATTGCTAACAAACTTTCAGTTAAAAAATGCTTATAACAAAATTGGCGGTGGAAATGCCCCTGATTCAATGTCACTATGTACCTAAAATAT
This sequence comes from Suncus etruscus, assembly GCF_024139225.1. Classification (NCBI taxonomy): domain Eukaryota; kingdom Metazoa; phylum Chordata; class Mammalia; order Eulipotyphla; family Soricidae; genus Suncus; species Suncus etruscus. Next base: position 114,543,741 of record NC_064868.1, read on the forward strand.
TACTGTGATGAATTTTTAATTCACTTTGGTCAAAATAAAAATTATTATAAAAAATGCTTACAGGAGCAGCCAGAGCAATAGTACAAGTGGAGACCATTTTCCTTGCAGGCTGCCAATCCTGGTTTGATCCACAGAACCCCTTATTGTTCCCTGAGCACTGACAAAATAATCTCATTTCAGTGTGAATGATATAATGGCTAGGATGAATTAAAAAAAAAGTAGGGTGCTATAATGTTGTTACTTAATTCCCTTTTCAGGATCTACGGTAGATCATTGGCCCTGACAATAACACAAATTAAATTTTTTTTTTTTTTTTTTTTGGTTTTTGGGCCACACCCGGTAACGCTCAGGGGTTACTCCTGGCTATGCGCTCAGAAGTCGCTCCTGGCTTGGGGGACCATATGGGACGCCGGGGGATCGAACCGCGGTCCGTCTCCTAGGCTAGCGCAGGTAAGGCAGGCACCTTACCTCCAGCGCCACCGCCCGGCCCCCACAAATTAAATTTAAGCCAGCTAACACTTACAGGAAATGCCTCCACTATCAAGATACCTGACAATAAGCATAATCTCAACTTCAGTTATTTTCTTTTTCTTTTTCTTTTTCTTTTCTTTCTTTCTTTTTTTTTTTTTTTTTTGGTACCGGCAGTGCTCAGGGGTTACTCCTGGCTCTAGGCTCAGAAATCGCTCCTGGCAGGTTTGAGAGACCATATGGGATGCCAGGATTTGAACCACCATTCTTCTGTATGCAAGGCAAACTCCCTACCTCCATGCTAACTGTTATTTTTATACTAGAACATAAAACCTGTTAACTTTGTGAAGAAATCCTAAACATGCCCTGTTTCATTTTATCTAAAAATGTGTTAAATCTAAAAAGTTGCAAAATCCCCAAGAAGAGTATTTTAGTGCTCCCGAGGCATTGTTTTCCCACTGTATAGATAGTTTTTTTCTCATATAAAGGCATAACACTCTTACTTTACTGAACTCTTTTATTTTTGAATTTTGAAAACAGGATAAAATAGTGTCATGGAATTTTCAGTTAGTAGCAAATTACTATAGATGAATAATTTTGTAGAATTTTAATTGGATACAAAACTAAATACTTGCAAATTATAGGTTAAAGGGGTTAAGTATAATTAAAGCGATTTAAGTGATTTAAGCAGAAGTAATAGATTTTAAGAGTCAAATCTATGTCATTATAATGAAAACCAAAAGTAACATAATTATCATAGATAAAATTAATAATTCAATATTTTAAATTGAGATAATAAAAATATAAAATCAGATTGCCAAAAGATAATTTAAGTAACAGTAGTCATTATATGGATTGTAAGTAAAGAATTCACTATAGGGGCTGGCGAGGTGGCGCTAGAGGTAAGGTGTCTGCCTTGCAAGCACTAGCCAAGGAAGGACCGCGGTTCGATCCCCCAGCATCTAATATGGTCCCCCAAGCCAGGGGCAATTTCTGAGTGCTTAGCCAGGAGTAACCCCTGAGAATCAAACGGGTGTGGCCCAAAAAAACAAAAACAAAAAAAAAGAATTCACTATAAAAAATTTAAAAAGAAAGATACCCTAACAAGACTATTGCTAAATTATACCAACTTTAAGGCAAACACATCACTATTGAGTGATATTTTTTTAAAATATGAAATGGACACTACCAAGAATATATAAAAGTTATTATTATATTTATATATTTTATGAATAAATGGCAGAATTAATTTAATAAATAATAAAATGTAGAAATAAAGGAGGTAAAACCAACAAGTATAAGTGGCTAGGTTTAGGAAAGAACTACAGGAAAATGTAGCTGAAATTTTTGAAACTAATAAAATACTCCTTAGTGGTTCTGAATATTGTATGTAATAGTAATTACAATATTATATGGAACATTTTATTAGTATATCAAATAATTTCCCTTCATAGAATTAAGTGAAAACAGAGAAATCATTAGAACCAAGACCAATAACTATGAAAATTAATTTCAAAAATTAATGTGAAAACTAACTACTCAGATACTTTAAAATTCATTTGTGATTTAGTTAAGTTTGGGTTAAGTCTGAAATTCTGCATTTCTCACTGGGTCTGAAGACATGCAGATGTTGCTAATCTGTTTATCTGCAAATATTAAATAACAATGGTCAAAATAAATAGAGAAAGTTTTATATTCCCCTTCTCCTTTCTCCCTCTCTCTCATATATGGTCTTCCACACAACCATACTTGCATTATTAATTCCATAGAGAACAATAAAATCTTGAAGAAAATGAGATAAACTGTATTTAAGTCTTCAGTTTGGACATGAAAATGTTTATTTTGTACTAGATTATTTTTATAATTTTGCCAAATTATTATTATGAAACAAACGGACTTTAAAAAGTGAGTAAAAGATAAAAACATTTTAAAAACATATTTTAAACCAGAAATCAAATAGTAATTTTGGCCAGAGATATAATACAGCAAGGAGGGCACTTGCCTTGCAAGCAGCCAGCCTATGTTTGATCCTTGGCACCATATGCAGTCCTCTAATCCCTGCCAAGCATAACCCCTGAGCATAGAGCCAGGTGTAAATTCTGATCACTGCCTAGCTTGGCACTTGCCTCTCAAATCAAATAGAAGCTTAAATACACTTGTAATAGTTTGTGAGTATGACAAGAGTATAAACATTTATATTAAGTTACAAAGCAGGAGAAATATATGCAGCATCCTATGTTGAGAAATATATATATATATATTTTAATCTTTGCTTTACTATTCTGTAAATTTCATTTTCTGCATCATGGTTTATAATATTGCTCATGGTAGAAATTTTTAAATAAACCATTCCAACACCACACTCTGCACCCAAGTATATGCTTCTCTCCCACCACTGACCCTGTGCTCCCCTCAGTTCCTATTTTCACCCCTTCATCCCTCTTGGTAAGCTTCTTACTGACGCTATGGTCTGTTCCCTAAAGAGGGATTTATTATTATTCTACTATACTTCTTTAAATCCTACATTTGAGAAAGATCATATTTGTCCCTCTCCTTCTGATAAAACTCATTCAGCATGATACACTTCAAAACTATCCATTTAAGAACAAATGCATGCCTTTCTCTTTTCTTTTTTTTTTTTTTTTCTGTTTTATTTTTCTTAATGTTCTTTGGCTGAAAGTTCAAAGTTAAGATATCAGCAATGGGACTACTGAGAATTCTGTTTATGGGTGATTGTCCTTCCACTGTAACTTTACCTTGTCCTCTTTCTTTGCATCTTTGTTCTCATAATTAAAACTTTAAAAAAAAATATTTGGTCAATGACTTTAGTTTCTTTTTTAATGAATATCTTTATTTAAATACCTTGATTACAAACATGATTGTGGTTGGGTTTCAGTCATGTAAAGAACACCCCCTTCACCAGTGCAACATCCCCATCACCAATGTCCCAAATCTCCCTCCTCCCCACCCCATCCCACCTGTGCTCTAGACAGGCCTTCTACTTCCCTCATTAATTCACATTGTTATAACAGTTCTCTAACTGCACTCACCACTCTTTGTGAGCTTCATATAGTGTGCTGGAACTACCAGCCCTCCTCTTTTTTGTCTCTGAAAATTTTTGTAATAATGTCTTTTATTTTTCTTAAAACCCATAGATGAGTGAGACTATTCTGCATCTATCTCTCTCCCTCTGACTTATTTCACTCAGCATAATAGATTCCATTACTTTAGTTTTAAAAAATAATAATAATATTTAGCAAAACTGATAAATTTGGGGATGTAAAATAAGATTTAATTTATTGTATTTTTTTGTTGTTGGATTTTGGGCCACACCCATAACATAAGGGATAATTCTTTTTTTTTTCTTTTTTTTTTTTAATTTTTATTTTTTTATTTAAACACCTTGATTACATACATGATTGTTTTTGGGTTTCAGTCATGTAAAGAACACCACCCATCACCAGTGCAACATTCCCATCAAGGAGGAAACTGCCTTTCTCTTTTCTTACAGCTGCGTACAATTTAATTATATGTGTCCTACAATATATACATACACATACATATATATGGACATATTAGTTTATTTATTCAGTCCATTTACTCTTGGTCATTTGGATTCTTTCCAGTCTTTGGCTATTATGAATAGGGCTACAATGAGCATAAGTGTGCAAATGTCTTTTTTGAATATTTTTCCAAAGGCTGGAAAAGTTGGCATTCCTATCCTTCCTCTGCACATCAAGACCATTGGCTGATTCGTTCTTTATATTATGACACATTCTCACTAGTGTGAAGTGATATCTTGTTTTGATTTGCATTATACTATAGTAAATGAAGCATAACTCTTTAAAAATGATCATTCTTATGTCTTAATAGCATTCTGTTCAACTCACGCATTTTTTTTGCCTTTTTTATTGTTAACTTTTACCAATACTTTATATATCCTGGACGATAACCCTTTGCCAGGTGAATTATGGACAAATATATTCTCTCAGACTGTGTGGTGTCATCTTATTCTGGTCATAAATTTATTTGTGTCTCAGACACTTCTTCAATTGCTATAGTCCTATTTGTTTATCTTTGTTCCTTTAACTTGGCTAATGGCATTGAATCATTGAAGATACCTCTAGAGTAAATGTCATAAAATGTTGCACCTATTTTTCCTTAATATTTTTTGATTCAGATAAAATACTGAGTTTTTTATTCAGTTTTTATTTGACTTTTGTTATTGGTATTAAAAAGGAGTCTGATATCACTTTTTTTGCATATGATTGACCTTGTTTCCCAACACTATTTGTTGCTCTACTTCATTTTTTGGTCCCTTTATCAAAGATTAACTGTCTATATATCTAAGATATATATCTTGGTTCTTAATTCTATTCCATATGTCTGTACTTAATCCAGTACCACACTTAAAAACTACTATAGCTTTAGAGTATATTGAAGTTGGGGAAAGAGAAGCCACCTTTTTTTAAAAAAAAATATAAATCTTTATTTAAGTACCATAATTATAACCACGTTTGTAGTTGGGTTTCAGTTATAAATAGAATATCCCCTTCTATATTCTATTTTTCTAAGATTTCTGACTATTTGGGGAGTTTATCATTCCATATAAATTTTAGTAGTTTTGATCTTATTCTTATAGGGATTCTGTTGTTTTTATGATAATTTTTTTCAAAATTTACATGTGTGTATTTGTACTGTAATATTATGTGAAATGGAACTCAGGGTAGTCTCCTATTTTGACCTGTTCTAACTTTGGTTCTAAATATAAAAAATATGGTAGCAGAGTAGAGAAATTTGAACTTCTTCGTGAGAACATACTCCTCAAGTCAGGGGGATATAAAAGTATTAATTTAAGTGTCCATCAATGAATCCTGCCACACCCTAACATTCTCCTATTCTATCATAGATAGTGGAATTCAGTTATGAAAGGTATTCATTTTAATGATAACCAATGGGATAGTGACTTCTCTGTATATGTTTTCTATTCTGTCTTACTCCTCAACAGAGAGGAAGAAAGGTAGTTACCCTGCTGTTTCTCCTGTTCAACACATAAACACATATTACCAAATACACACATTTGCACACACATGCACAACTGTTTTAGTCTAATACTATCAATAAAATCAAGAACTAAAGGTTTGAGGAAATGAGGTGGATGTTCCTTAGCTGGACACCATGAAGATAAAAGAGAAAACTTCTAGCTCACTTCATGAAGCTCACCACAAAGAGTGGTGAGTGCAATTATAGAAATAACTACACAGAGAACTACCATAATCATGTGAATGAATGAGGGAACTGGAAAGCCTTTCTGGAGTACAGGTGGGGGTGGGGTGGAATGGAGGGAGATTTGGGACATTGGTGGTGGGAATGTTGCACTGGTGAAGGGGGGTGTTCTTTACATGACTGAAACCTAATCACAATCATATATGTAATCAAGATGTTTAAATAAAGAGAAAAAGTTTAAAAAAAGAAATAGAGGGATTTATATATAAGCATATATGTATATATTATGTGACATGCAAATATATGTATATATGTAGGGTTTTTAATAAAGTACTGTAAAATCAAAAAAAAATGAAAGGGATGGACTGGAGAGATAATATAGCTGGTAGAGTGCTTGATCTATATGTAGTTGACCCAAGTTTAATCAGTCATCAGCTCCCTATATGGTCCCATAAATCTAGTCAGGAAATATGCCTGAATGTGCAGCCAGGAGTAAGCCTTGAGCTATGTCAAATGTGAACCACAAACAAAAAGTGAAACTACTTTTAGTCTTACATGCAAAGTATTAATTACTTCAGGTCTGTATATAAAATTTGTCATCAATTTTAAGTAACATGATTAAAATAGATCACATTTTTAAAGTTTATATTTAAATTAAAAATAAATACACAAAAATAAAATGTGAATCTTATACAGACATATTCAATAATTTCTCCCAAATATTGTTATTAAAATGAAAGTTTTATTTAGACTGCATATATAATAATTTTAAATAATATTAAGTTATTCATATTATGGTCATTGGTAGAATCATTAAATTTTTCACTAATGGGCATTGTTGGTAAACTTTGATTTTTAAAAATTTAATCTAAGTAATCTATAGCTATTCAATTTTTTTCTACAGATTACACAAAAATATACAGGTAAAAGAAATGGTAATATGTCCAATGGTTCTGTGCTCTAATCTAGATATCTTTAGACATGCCTTTCAATAAAATATGTACTGAAATTAACGGACAGGAAGGTGTATAGTACTCTATTAAGAAAGTGAAGAGTTGATAAATTCAAAATCTATTTATTTATGAGTGGAAGACTGAACCAAAGTTCTCACACACACAAAATATACTGTGTCATTGTGTTATGTCTCCAGCTTGGTTTTACTTCAACTATTCCTCTGAAATGTACATTTGAGTAATCTTAATTTTGCACTCTGAATTCATGCATCATTTCTAGTTTGAATATTGATTTTCTCAGTATTCTTCCCCAATATGCACTTTTGATGTTAAGGAAGTGGCTTTACCTGATCTAACAACTCAAGTTAATGATTTTTACACAATAATAAAGTAAACTCTTTCCATGAAGGGTGAGAGGAGTAAAAAAATGTAAACTAGGTTGAATAAGGATCATAGCTACCATTAGTGATCTTTCAGTTTATAAAAACTTTTAAGAAATAATTTTAATTTCTTTTTATTATAAATTGTTTATACTACACATTATACAACAGAGTTTTAGCTAATAGCTGTTTTAAAAAGGACTGTGAATCTAGGAGGCAAACTAGTTATAGAAATAATATTTAAATGGGCAGCTCATACAAACATATGGGAAGCATGAGAAAAAATTCAGAGACTTTTTGCTTTTTTGGCCACACATAAAGTTCAATTGTTATTCCAGTTGCTGCACTCAGGTCTGCTACTTGCAATGAAAGCATTCTACATGTTGTATGTGTTCTCCAGCCCTTTGGAGACTTTCTGAAAGAAAAAGTAGAACAATTCATGATGTCAACTTTCCCTTTCTATGTTTTGTTATAAAGCTTAAAATTATATTTTCTTCATGTTTCTTTCATAAAGATTAATAAGTTATGCAAAAACAGTACACCAAACGCCTAAACTACATAGAAAAGCTTTGGTTTGAAAGTATTTTAATAATAAGATAAGTAAGAGTACCTAATTAAGCAAATCCTTAAAAAATTGCTATTTCTTTTACAAACTCATATTTTTCATTATCTATAAAAACCTAATTGACCAACTAGGTATTTCTTAGAATATTTTAATTAAAGTGCAATATTTATTAACAACACTCCATAGCTAGCAATTTTAATGCTCCTATCAAACTCCTGCAAGAAATGATTAAATTCGCAAATGTGCTTTTATTGTATTTTAATAGAAATGAAATTAGATCTGTCTTATCAGAGGTGGTACTAGTCAACACTAAAAGAAGCAGAGGTACTGCCAAATAGTCAATTTACATAAATAAATTTTCCTCCTTTACAAATCAGAAGTCTTTTCATGTAAGCTTGAAAAGTAACATCACTTCCCAAGCTGACTTTGAATTGATTGACTAGTGGTGGCTCCGATAAGATTTAACTAAAACCTTTCCTCTTTCTTCTCCACTTTAGGTGAATTTTAAGCTTTGCTTTTTCCATGATACATATCTAAATGTTAATACTGCACATATTTTATACTATTATTGCATTCCTCAGGCAGAAATGCATATCTTATATCCTTGATTCTGTTTGGTCTGAAAGAATAGATATTCTGAAATACTTCATTCTGAATAATTCATTTCTATAATCTACAAAATGATGGCTGCAAAGCTTTTAAATAATTTTACCATCTTGCATTTAAATAAATGATATAAAATGACTGAGTGATGCAGAAACAGTTTTTTACTGTTGAGTATACACTAAGAAGAACTCTTTGTTTTTGTTAGTTTTTGTAAATATAGTCAACTTCACTGAAGCATACAAAAACATTTTCTTCAAAGAGGATGCATATTTAAAGATCACCTAGAAAAATTACCATAGATAAAGTGCAAAGAAATTTATTCCACAGTGTATTTTAACAAGCGGTCTTTTGTTACCCACTGGAATGTCTCTGGGAACAAAAGGACCCTGTGTAGTTCTGTCTCTGGATCTTTGTTTATAATGATTATTTCTTGTCCATACATTTGTCTTTACCTAACTTGAATCAGGTTTCTCTCTTCTCAACAGGCCCATGAGTTCATCTGTCCTCAAACCTGAGCAAACATTAAGAAAGCCGAAATATCTTTTTAACTTCAGAATCAACTGATGACAGGAAAGCTGTCAGTGTCCCCTGATCCCATCATTTTCTTCACGTCTCTATAGTTACGGTTTTTGTGCCTAAAAGAAAAGCCTTTTATATTTGCTTTTAAGACACCAGTAGCTTTCTGAGATCATGATATGTTCCCGAATAAAATAATAATTCTTTGAAAAGAAGTCTTGTTTTTTAACTAGTTTGCATTTGTTGTTTTGTGTTACTTTCTTTGATTTGGCGTAATCTTTTGCTTTTATTTAAACACTGTGGTTACAAAATTGTTCATGATTTTTTAGTCTTTCAATAGACACCACCCCTCACCCAGGAACATCCATTTGCCTCCCTAGTTTATCTTCCTCTATCCTCGCTGCCTGCCTCTGAGACAGATATTTTACATTTCTCATTTCCTCTCTTCTTGTCTCTCTATTTCTCTTCCTTTTCCTCCCTTCTTAAACACTGTGGTTTGTGCTATTATTAAAGAAGTGGTACTGTGCATATCATTTAATCACCGTTCCACACTCAGTTATTGTCCATAGCAATCAGTTCCAACAAGAGTTGTCACAGTATTTCCTGCTCTACCCTAATAGCACTCTCCTGTTATTTGTGGCAAGATTCTAACACTGGACTGGTCCCCCTCTCTCTCATTTCTATTGTCTCTGGATATTATTACCATTCTATGGTTTCTTATTCTTATATCCCATAAATGAGTGAGATTATTCTATGTCTATGCCTCTCTCTCTGTCTCATGTCACTCAGAAAAATACTCTCCATATCCATTGATGTATGAGCAAATTTCATGACTCCACTTTTCCTAACAGCTGCATACTATTCCATTGCGTAGATATACTACATTTTCTTTAGCCACTCAAAATGCTCTTGCACATTTGGATTGTTTCCAGATTCTGGCTATTGTAAATAGTGTAGTGATGTACTGCATAGGAATACAGATGACTTTTCTTTATTGTGTTTTGGGGTTTAGGATTGGTATTACTGGATCATATGGAAGTTCAAGTTTTAGGTATTTGAGGACTATCCATGTTGTTTTTCTAAAAGGACTAGTGGGAACTTTCACTCAGCATTGAATGAGAGTCTCTCTTTTTATCTGCAGCAGAACTGATTGTTCTTGTTCTTTGTGATGTGTACCAATTTATAAGGTGTTGGTTGTTTTGATTTGCATCTCTCTAATGATTAGTGATGTGGAGCATTTTTTCAAGTGCCTTTTGGCTATTTGTATTTCTTCTTTAAGAAAATTTACGTTCATTTCTTATCCCCATTTTTGGATGGGTTAAATTTTTTTCTTGCTGAGTCCTATCTGTGTCTTGTATATCTTAGATATTAACACTTATCAGATAGATATTGGGTAAAAAGTTTCTCTTATTCCATGGGTAGACATGTATCCTACTTGCTGTGTCCCTTGAAGCCCAGAAGCTTCTCAATTTAGTGTAATCCCATTTGCTTATCTTTGTTACCACTTGCTTGGATGATGGTGTATCCTCCTTAAAGATGTCTGCAGTCTCAATGTCATAAAATGGTTTGCCTGTTTTTCTCTGTTTACCTTACAGTTTCAGATCTGATATCGAGGTCTTTAATCCATTTTGATTTAAACTTTGTACATTGCATTAAATAGAAATATTAGTTTGCTTTTTTTGCATATTATTGACAAGTTTTCCTTATACTACTTGTTTAAGAGGCATTCCTTGCCCCAGTTTCTTTTATTCATTGTCCCTTTTATAGAGATTAATTGATCGTATACCGGGGAGTCAGTCTCAAATATTCAAGACTATTCCATTGATCTGAGGGTTCATCTTTATTCCAATACTATGCTCTTTTAAAGTTTAAATTTGGGGAAGTTGATGCCTTTTACCTTCTTTTCTTCAAGGAGTGCTTTAGCTATTTGTGGACCTTTCTTTTTCCATATGAATTTCAGGAGTGTTTGATATGCTCTTTTGAAGAAATGTCATAGATATTCTTATATGGATTGCATTAAATCTATACACTGCTTAGGAAAGTATAGTCATTTAAATGATGTCAATCCTACCAATTCTGAACATAGTATATTTCAATTTCCTTGTGCCCTTTTTTAATTTCTCAAAGCAGTATTTTGTATTTTTTTGTATAGCTCTTTCACCTCTTTAGTTGACTACAAGTTTCTTGATTTTCTGAGACATTATTATGAATGGGATTATATTTTAATATACATTTATTCTTTTATTACTTTTATATAGAAATGCCATGCATTTTTTGTATATGAAATTATGTATTTTTTCAGTTTACCATAAAAATCTACTGTTTTAGTTACTTTTTGGTAAAGTCTTTAGGATTTTCTAAATGTAGAATCATTTTTTTAGGAAATTGAGAGCTTAATATTTTTGTTTCCTATCTGGATGACCTTAATATCTTTTTCTTGACTAATTGGTATGGCAAATACTTCCAGTATTCTATTGAATAGAAGAGGCAAGAGGGAGCAATTTTATTTTGTACCTGATCTTAGAGGAAAGTCTTTTAGTTGTTCTTCATTGAGTATAATGTTTGCTATGTACTTTTGGTACATGCCTTTGACTATATTGAGGAAAGTTCCTTCAATTCCCTACTTACTGAAAGGTTTTTTTTTTTATCACGAATGGGTACTAGACCATGTTAAATGCTTTCTTGGCATCTATTGATATGAGCCAATGATTTTTGTTATTTTCTTTTATTGACATGCTCTATTGTATTTATTGATTTGTGAATATCAAACCATCCTAGCATCTCTGGAATGAATCCTACTTGGTCATGATGTATAAAGTTCTTGATGATTTTTTGAAGTCTATTTGCTAGTATTTTGTATCTGTGTTCATCTAGGATCAGGCCTGTAATGGATTCTCTCCTTTTCATAGCATTTCTGTATTTATTGTTGTCAGGGTAATGTGAGCTTCATAGAACATATTTGGAAGTGTTTCTGTTTCTTCAATTTCCTAAGTCTGAAAAGGATTCTTCCTGATATTCATATCCCTTGATTATTAAGAAATGACCCTCTCTGTCTCTTATAATATTTTAGAGCCTGAACTCTGTGACATCTGATACAAACTGCCTTTGTAAAACAGTTGTTTGCTTTATTAGTTGTTCCTTAACCTTCATTTTTTGAGTCTATGTTCTCATAATATTCAAATGTATTTCTTGCAGGCACCAAAATATTGAGTTCCATCTTCTGATCTATTTGTTACTCTATCTCTCTTCACTGATGCATTTTGTCTATGAACATAGAGATATTGTTTTGCCATACTTCTGTAGAAGTTTGTTATGCTTTAGGGCTATCTTGTCTTAAAGTAGACCTTTCAGGTCGTCTTTTAAGTTGTTTTTGAGTCTGTAAAGTTTCTGAGCTGTTGTTTATCCATAAAGCGGTGCATCCTTCCTTCAAACCTGAATGAAATTCTGCCTGGTTGAAGTATTCTTATTGAGTTTTTTCACTACAACCCACTACTACTCTCTGGCCAGGAGGGTTGCTTTTGATAAATTTGCTGAAAATCTTAAAAATGCTTTTTTTTATTTTTGGGCCACAACTTGTTGTGCCTTATTGGTTTCTTTTACCTGCTACTCTTTGGAATCCAGGATTTGGGTGTCTGCACTTTAGTTCTGAGAACTTCTCAGCAGTAATATATTTGACTATTACCTCTTTATAGGGGCTTTCTCCTTAGCTCTCTGGCTCCAAAGATTCTTTTTTTAAATTAATATCTTTATTTAAGCACCTTGATTATGAACATGATTGTGGTTGGGTTTCAGTCATGTAAAGAACACCCCCTTTCACCAGTGCAACATTCCCATCCCCAATGTCCCAAATCTCCCTCCTTCTCCAAAGATTCTTATGCTGTTCTGTTGAATTTATCAACAAAATCTATTTTCATCTGTTTGCTCAATTTGATGATTTTTTCCATCTTCTGTTTGTTTCTATTAAATCTCTATTCTAGCTTATTCTAGTGTATGCAGGTGTTATGCAGCTCATCATCCAGCTCATTGAATCTGTCCTCAGCAGCTGTTACTCTGCTAATGAGATTTTCCAGTAAGGTTTTCATTTCACCTACCATGTTTTTTCAGTTTAGACATTTCTGTTTGACTTTTTCTCATTTCTACTCTCATATTCTCTGGAGTCATTAGCTGTTTGTTCTATGGTTTCTTTGAGTTCTTTGTACACCTTCTGCATTTCCTCTCTAAAGTCCTTATCAGAGAAGCTATCAAGGTGGTTCATTTTATTTGGGTCTTCAGAACTTCAATTTTCATTGACTACTTTTGGTGGAGTTCTATGTTGTCTTACTCTTGTGACCTTTACAGTGTGGTGACATTTTTATAGTATTGTAGTGGGACTCCTTGACAAAAAAATGTTTGGCGGCAGAGCAAAGCTGAGTGGTTGCACTCTTCTCTCCATACATTAACCTGAATTCACAATGACCATTTTGATTCCAAAAACTGCCCCCTGTCACTAAAGCTTATGTCTCTTGTCTTGCATGTCTCAACGCCACATTTATGTCTGATTGCAGGAACCTTACTTCATAATGTAGGCTGGGCCTGTTTTGTCCAAGAATGGGTACTGAGCCAGGGAAAAAAGATACCTGCAAGCAGAGCAGCTCCCTTGCCTCACTGTCACTGCTGGAAGTCTCTTTGAAGATATCTCAAAGCAGTGATGGATGCTTGGATGTGTTGCCTGGATGGCCAAATTGCGGGGCCCTCCTGCCTCTGCATTCCCTCAGCTCTTATGTCTCATGTGCCACACTCCAAGGCTCACAGCCTCACCAAGTGTGGTCACTTGGTGTGTCACTTCAGGTCACTTAAGGGCGTCACTCACTGCCAGATCACTGTCTCCATGTATATTGCTATGTAGCTGCTACCAGCAGTGCCACTGTAGCGTAAGGCCACCCCTATCACCATGTTTTGCTCTGGCAATCTTTCTGGAAGCTTGATTTTTGATCTGGTGTCAGGCCACTGCTCCATCTCCAGAGTCTGGTGCTCCATTGCTGTGCTTGGATGTTTCTGGATTTCACACTGGAGGTCATTTTGGGACAAGCTGCTCTCAGCGTCTCAGGATCCTCCATACTGCTGCTGCTGCAGCTTTTACAGCTGCGGCCGCCTCTCCGCCACTCTAGAGTCTGCCTGCATTGGATTTTATTTGATACTCCTATTAATAACACATGTAAAAGTCCCAAATTTGCTCATTTAAAAATGTCTAAGCTTCTTAAATTTGTTTGTTTGTTCATTTGCTTTGCTTTCTTTTGAAGGCACATACCTTGTAGGTAGGTCTTAGGATCTATCCCCAGCATGGTTCTTGGGGCCTGTTGTGATGATACTTACCATACCACGAGGTGAGGTTCCCCAGTTCTTGTACTACCTTTCGTCTCAACTTATTTTTACTACATTATGCTAACTCTACATTTTCTATTTTTTTCTTTTTCATATTTATATACAAAAACATGGATCCATTGCCTACTAAATGAACTCATTTCATCAATTTTCACCGGTGACCACTATCCTCTCCCAATGTCCCCAGCCTTTTTTTGTGGCAGGCATATTTCTCCTTGGTAATTAGATGAGTGTTCCTTTCCTTAACTTAACCCACCACCCATCCCATTCCATTATCAAGCTTCTTACTGAATTCCAATTTTTCTGTTCTTCCTTTCTATTTCATTGGGATTAAATGTCTATTTTTTAACCTGAAATTTCACTTCTTCCACAGTTTCCAAAGCAACTCAAATATTACAATTTGGAGAACTTAAAAGCATATAAGAATATTTTAAATGTGTTTGATATGCAATGATAAAATTGACAAAGAATAATATTAATATTAGCATGAAGATAAAAACAAAGCTATACTAGTCCTCTTGAAGTATTTAACAACAAATATCTTTGGCACCTCTATTCACCATAATGACTTTGTAGGTATGACTATAGGACAAAATCAGATTTCATAATTTTCTTCTTTCCTACCACATACCACAACCACATCATGATAGGCACTATGAGGAAACAAAGATAGTTCTGGAAACCATATTTCAAACTTTTCACACACACATATATATATACACATATATGCATATATATGCTTGTCTCTACATGTATATATATGTACACATGTAGAGACATGCATATATATGCATATATGTGTATATATACTCTGAGATCTGAGTCAGAAGTTTTCTGATATAAATATGAATATTTATATGCTATAAAAATTTAGACATCTGCTTCTGGCCATGATGGATTCACTACTCTGCACAAACTTACTCTTAAGGATGAAGAAAAATACAGAGACTCTAGAGCTAGTGCAGGGATGTCAGGCTTTGTATCCAGTGGGCACTGAATAAATAACCAGCATCCATTTTCCCAGACTGCTAGGTATATATAGTGTATATTGCATGCTTAAAGACTCCTGAGTTGTATAAGGTGGCGAGGGTAATTTCCAGTACCATGCAACCCAAATAGCACAATATCCTCACACCGTTGCATTGAACAATTAGCTCAGTTTATTGAGAACCAAGGAGACAACATGTGGACCTGCTGAGACAATATTTTAGATTCTATTTTAATATGGAGTATTGCATGATTATCACATTATGATTAGCTGTATCCATACATAGGATGAAATGAAATTAATATTTTATATATGCACCAATGTCATTGCCTTAATTTTTATATTATATGACAACCATGTAAGATGTAACCATTAAAAGAGACTAAATGAAATTTGAACTATACTGCTTGTAGTAATTTAATGGCCTTTACTGCTTAGAAAACTATTATTTATTTTATAACAAAGAGTTCTCATTAAAATTGTTTAAGTCACCTTAAATACATAAATAAAGGAAGAACTTTAGGGGTCAAGATTCTAGAGATGAGGGGCCGGGCGGTGGCGCTAAAGGTAAGGTGCCTGCCTTGACTGCGCTAGCCTCGGACGGACCGCGGTTCGATCCCCCGGTGTCCCATATGGTCCCCCAAGCCAGGAGCGACTTCTGAGCGCATAGCCAGGAGTAACCCCTGAGCGTCACCAGGTGTGGCCCAAAAACCAAAAAAAAAAAAAAAAAGATTCTAGAGATGTAAGCCCAAGTTTGATGCATTTACTCTATAAGCATTTAAAAATATGTAACTGGAGGACAAAATAACTTGAATTTTAGCATATCGTTCTGTATTCTCATACATCTAAGGAGACATTAATCTAAGTTAGGATATGTTAAGGTAGTTAGCCCTTGTAAAATAATCTAGTTTTCAGATAAATTATTTTTATAAGACAGTAAAAAGAAGTCAGAGATAGATTAGCATTCTCACCGACTAAAATTCACATCTATTTAACCCAAACTGACTGATTTAAGATTTATGCCCAGCTTAAAGAACAGATATAAAATTCTCAAATTATCTCCCCATATTTTTAAATTTAAAATGTCTTGCATCTAATATTTTAAATTAACATTTGTGGCATAGTACAACTAAATAATATAAAATATATTAGTAAATAAGAAATAAAATCCCTACAGAGAATTCGGGTGAGGGATCTGTTAGAAAGAAACTTCTAGTTGGGGTCAAGTACAGTAAAGCAGGTAGGAATTTAGCCTTTTACTCATCTGAACTTTGTTTTGTCCTTGTCACAAAATGTAGTCCCCACATCCCTAATAGTCATGGTCCCTAAGCAAAGAACTGGAATAAGCTTTTAGCACTGTCAGATGTGGCCTCAAATCACAACAAAGCAAAAGAAACTTTAGTAATTATAAATCATGTACTGCTTAGATAATTCAATAAGAAATGCATAAAAGTACATGAGAAAAAATATAAATTTCTTTCCAAAGAGATAAGGCACATATACAATACAGAAAGACACCACTTGTTCTTTATCATGATATATCAACATCATTAACATTTATGCCCCTTTATTCCTTAATTATATGTATTGAATTAAAATAAGTAGGAATGCCAAAAAGCGTTTTCCATAATTGGATGAGGTAGTTATGACATTTATATAAAATAATATAATAGGAATGCCATCTAATTCAGGGTATATGAAAAACAGTATAAAAACAGTATACAGATTTCTCAAGAATTCAACTTTTTGTCAATAGGCCCCAAACACAAAAATATTAATTTAAAAACAATTGCATGCCTTTCAGACACAAAAGAGAAAAGAGCTGGAAGTTACAGCTCACCTTATGAAGCTCACCACAAATAGGGATGAGTTTAGTTAGAGAAATAACTAAGTTTCGAACTATCCTAATAATGAGAATGTATGATTAAATAGAAAGCCTGTCTAGAGTACAGACGGGGGTTGGGTTGGGAGGAGGGAGATTTGGGACATTGGTGATGGGAATGTTACACTGGTGATGGGTGGTGTTCTTTACATAACTGAAACCCAAACACAATCATGTATGTAATAAAGTTGTTTAAATAAAAAAGTTTAAAAAATAAAATTAAATTTCAAATAGTTTAAAAAAAAGAATTGCATGCCTGTATTCATTGAAGTGTTCAGTAGTAGAGCTATAATATAGAAATAACCAAAATTTCTAATAAAAGAAAACAAAAATCTTTGGCAGATATCCACAATGAAATTCTATGTAGCTATAAAAATGTTGAAGTTTTACAGTTCTGCAATGTCTAATGACAAAATAAGTCAAAAGAAGAAGATCAAATTTCACATTATCTAATTTTATTTGTAGGATATAAATGTAATAGATTATAAAGAATGGAAAAATATTTGGTTTTAAATAAGAAAATTAAAATCAGAGAGGGAGCAATGAGGAAAGGAGACGTGGATTAACAGTAATATGGCAGCATTGATGGAGGGTATTGAGTACTTTGGTAGTTGTGAAGTGCAATAATTGGACATCAGGACCACAAAAGTCAACACTATTATAAACAGGCTAGCTCAACTATGATAATTTAAAAATATGTATACATTCTTGCATGTGGGAAATCTGGATTAATCCACCGCATCTCATAGTAACAGATAAACTGCAAATGTATATTAAATGGTTTGATGTACAGAAAATATTCAATTTTATAAAACTCAAATAGAATCAAACTAAAAAATAGAATTTCTCAACTTTAAATGTGTTAAATGTTCAAAATCTTTGCAATTTACAGGAAAATGTAAATTTTCAATTTACTTTGAAAATGGTAAGCTAATACACTGTTGGTGAACATGACAATTCTCTCTAGGAGGGAATTTAGAAATAGTCAAATTGCATATAAATGAACTTATAGACCATTGAATATCACTTTTTAAATTAGCACTAAGATATTCATGAACAACAATAAAAATATATATGTCATTATGGGTTTTGATATGCATTGGTATTGACAAATTATCCTATTGATAATGTAAATCATACACAATTGGTTGATAAAACTAAATATGAATGCATGCATGCTACTATGTGATTGTAAATGGATAATGATTACCTCTATGACTGTAATTGGAATGACTTTCATATAAATTCTAGAGAAAAAATGTGAAATAACCACTGACATATAATCAAACTCCAGTGAAATTGGTCATTCATCGACACAATAAGAACAGAAAGGAAAGGAAGGAATACGGACTCTCCTCTGAATATAGCATCATTATTTTTACACATAAAATTTAAAAGCATATTGACTGTATAATAAAATTAAAATAAAGTAACAAACATTTGAAACATTTACTTAATCAAGTAAAATATAAAATAACAAAGTAGCCATAAACTAAATTTCTACCTCATCTCCAAAAGAATCAAGAAAAATGTGAACAGGATAAAAGGGCTAAAAACATAATAATATTTATCAATCATGTGTCCATGTGGTTACATGTTCTCTTACTTGTCTGTTTATCAATTGTTTCCACAGTTTTGTTTTGTTTTGTTTTTTGTTTTTCAGGCCACACCCGTTTGATGCTCAGGGGTTACTCCTGGCTAAGCGCTCAGAAATTGCCCCTGGCTTGGGGGGACCATATGGGACGCTGGGAGATTGAACCGCTGTCCTTCCTTGGCTAGCACTTGCAAGGCAGACACCTTACCTCTCTCCAGCCCTGGTTTCCACAGTTTTGATGGGGGTAATTGAGCTTTGTTAGAACTCTTTAGATCCTGATTATTAGTTCTTTAGCTGTTTTCAGATGTCTTATCCCATTCAGTAGGGTGTATTGGAATTTTAGTTTGAACTTTAGTTTTCCATGAAAACAATTTTTTTAGTTTGGAGTAGTCCCATTTCTTTCTTATTTTTCTGTTAAATTTTCAAACGAATTATATCACTGACAACACTTTTGAGGTCCAGATCCTGGAATGTTCTGCCTAGATATTCCTAAAAAGTTTTTTTTAATGGATTCTGGCAAATCTTTAAATTTTTTGTTTTGATGTGGTAAAATAAAAGGAAATTTCATTAATTTTATTAACTTTCAAAAGTGCATTTGCCTTGCACTTAGCCAAACTGGGATAGACTCTGGTTTGATTCCCACCATTCCATATGGTCTCCTGAACCTGCCAGGTGCAATTTCTGAATGCAGAGCCAGTAGTAACCTCTTAGAGCTGCCAAATATGGCCCAAACAACAACAACAACAACAACAAATAAGGATAAAATTCCCATATGACCCAGCATTTCCATTTCCTGGCATTTATCCCAAACTAAAAAATGCTTAATTTAAGGGATATGCACATCTATGTTCATTACAGCACTTAGTACAATAGCCATATATAGAAACCCTATGGCAAATGAATGAACAAAAATTGCATTATATATACACAATGGAATAAATACAGCCACATGAAGGATAAAATCTCGCAGCTTGCTGCAACTTGGATGGAACTAGAGATTGTCTTATTAAGCAAAGTTAGTCAGAGGGAAAGGACAAATGGTCATTTAACAGTAGACTATGAAAAGTATACAAAGGGTAACAAAATCTTGCTCTGGATTACTGACATAATTTGTCAAAGAAGGGGCATAATGACAGGGGTAGAGGAAGTACATTGGAGATAGGGTAAGGGCCTTGGAAACTGGGATTATAGAGGTGAAATAATTGAATAGATCAAAACTTTAAAGCCAGTTTTTTGTAAATTATTTTTGTAAGGTCTATTGTATTGATTTTTAAATACATATATTGTACATAAATGTCCCAATTGTACTAAATGTATTTTCAAATGAGCAAAAATCCAAGAATAATTTCTGAGCACCACTGGATATGGCTCACTGCCTTCCACCCCCACATACAACCACAAAGCAACAAGGGAAATAAAGGAAATAGTTTTAATGAAATTTGAAACATAGTGATGAAAGAGATCGAAAGTATCATACAAAATATTATACCGCTAAGTCAGTTCTTTGACAAGAATAAAAGACAAGATAAAGCTTATCCAGAAACACCAGAAAGATAGAAAACCCAAAGAAATCAAATCAGAAATGAATGGAGAGAATTTGTAGAGAACAGAAACTCAAGAGTCAAAGAGTATTATGGGTAATTATATAGCAAAAAGTTGGTCAACCTCGAATAAAACGTAAATGCATAATAATATACATTCTAAGATAAAATGAATAAAACAGAAATATTAATAGATTCATTACTAATAGAAAAATTGAAGGAGGAACCCAAAGCCTCTCTTTAAACAAAAGTTGAGACCAGAAGGTTTTATTAGTGATTCTGCCAAATTTCCAAAACAAGTGCTGAACCAGAGAGATAGTACATGTGGCATACCCATTGTTGATCTTTGGAACTCCATAAGGTCCTGGAGGCCAGCCAGGAGTGATTACTGAGACAAAGTAAGGAGTAAGCCTTGAATACTGCAGGGTGTGTTTTAGAAACTCAAAACCAAAGTAAAACAAAATTAATAAATATAATCAAAATCATAGAAATTAAAAGTAGAAAATATTCCCAAGCATACTCTACTAAAGCAATCTAATACTGATTCCAAAACCAGACAAAAACATTGCACATATTCATAATTATGCATAGACACAATACAGGCTCACACACATGTGCACATGCATACATGCATGACCACACATACCCAAGATTTTAGACCAAAAACTGATGGACATTATATATAAAAGCCTCAACCAAACACTAGGAAACCCAATTTAACAATACATCCAAATGAATGTACCTCTTAATTTAGTACTGAGTTTCTCAAAATGAGGGTGTTATCTTCTCTCAGGTGTACTAGATTGATTCTGGGGCAGTAGTAAGAATAGGGGCAACTGGGAATGATTTCTGTTTGCTTAAAGAAGGTAGAATATCAAGGTGGTTTTCTTCCTTTAAAATGGAGAAGTAGGTGAAATAAGTTTGAGAATCTTTGATCTATGCGATTTATTTCAGGGATTCAAGAAATTTGTATCCTATATAAACAAAAGATACCCATATAAACAAAAGCAAAGACAAAATGATAGCTTCACACTAAAAGGAATGTCTTTTAATGAGAGATAGTACAAAGGGCATGGCACTTGCCTTGTACATTGTTGACCTAGGTTCAAATTCTAGCACCACATATGTTCTCTCTAGCCCACCAGGAGTGATCCAGGAGTGCAGAGCCAGAAACAAACAATAAACACTGCTGGAAGTGGTCCACCCCCAAAATCAACATTATAAAGAAGGCTACCTTAAATATTTCCACTTTTAGTTGATACAGTTCAAGAAAAAGCCTGAAGAAAAATTTTATTTTCTCAGACTTATCAGAAAATTGAAGCCATGCGGTGAACTTTTGACCCTAGTTTATTATGAGTTACCATTCAATCCTTATCACTTGAAAACAAATGAACGATATAATTCCTTGAAAAACACGAAAACAAATTAACTATATAAATTCCTTGAAAAAACAAACGACAAAAATGCACAAAAGAAGAAATGGTTTCTCTAACTAGGCTTATCTCTATCTATAAAATTGAATAAGAATCTAATAATCTTCCCAAAATGGAGAGACATCAATCCCAGATGGCTTCATTGGTAAATTCTAACAAACAATGATGAAATTACACCAATTCAATATAGTCCTTTTTGTAAATGAGAAACATAAGGAATATAGTTCCTGACTTTTTGGAGGAGGACTATATCCATTTCTGAGTTCAGGGATCACTTCTGGCCGTGTTCAGGTGATGATTGAGGGTGCTGGGGATCAAACATAGTTTAACAATATATGCAAAGAATCCTATTTGCTATAATATTACTCAGACCCCATTTTCTGATTCACTTTATGCTGTCTGCATTATCATAGCTATAAAACTAGATTAAAGGTATTGAAAACAAAAACTACCAAAAATATATTTTATAAATTTTAGTGGAAAAGCCTTCAACTATTTACAAATATAGTCCAACACTGTGCAAAAAGATTTACAGTTTACAAAAAATGAAACATTAAATTTATGTAAAATAAGCACATCATTTGGAAACTGATTAAGAAAACAAGTTATAAGTAGCCTACAAAAGACTTCCATGTGAATTAAGAAAACACGCATTCACATTTGCTCTTCTTAGTGAAAATGTTTTACTGTTTTATTATATAGGTTACTTATAATAACTATTTTATGAATATAAAAACCCAAATCTTTAACTTAAATACCTATAAATATGTTGAAAGGTTCAGAACTTACCTATCAAAGAATAGAAGCTAACATTTACATACTAAAATTTCCAAGTTTTCCTGGACCTCTAGAAGGACAATAATTTAAATAAAAATAGTGACTGCAGGTCCCATAACTTGATTTACAGAATGAACTTTTCCCAGTGACTCCAAAGTCATTTGAATTTTTATACCAGAGACAGTGTTAAACTCATTCTGCCTGTGATTTTTGTATATATGCATGCTTGATTATCTTATGCATAAAGAAAATAATGAAAGGAATCAACTAAATAATAATATAAAAATAGTATATTATTTCTTGCATGTGGTATAGACTATAATGTGCATGTATGAAATTTCTTTATGATTTGCCTAATAATTTAGAAAATACAGAAAATTAAGAATAGACAAATTAATTTAATAAAAAACCATAAAAGCACCATTATGTTTAATTTTGCTTGTTACTATATTGTTCAATTTTTACTAAATTCAAATATTTAAATTTATTTGTATAAGCCACTATATATGACAACACATTTTTTATCTTTTTTGGGGGGGTCACACCTGGTCGCGATCAGGTGTTACTCCTGGATCTATGCTCAGAAATCGCTCCTGGCAGGCTCAGGGGACCATATAGGATGCCGGGATTCAAACCATTCCTTCTGCACGAAAGGCAAACGCCTTACCTCCATGCTATCTCTCCGGTCCCAAACACACTTTTTAGAGCAGTTTATAGAAAAATTAAATAAGAAGCATAGATTCTCCTGGGGGCTCTAAACTCTACCTGTACCCTGACAGTTTCCCCTATTATTTATATTAGCCATATGGTACATTTTTTACAACTGTTGAGCAAATGATAACATTATTCTCAAAGGAAGATAATAGTTGAATTTAAGGTTTTTTTGTGTTGTATATTAGTGGGTTTGGACTGTATCCATAAGTACAATATTACAATA
Organism: Suncus etruscus; assembly: GCF_024139225.1. NCBI lineage: Eukaryota > Metazoa > Chordata > Mammalia > Eulipotyphla > Soricidae > Suncus > Suncus etruscus. Next base: position 114,566,968 of record NC_064868.1, read on the forward strand.
ATTGTGCTAAGAACCTCTCTGCTACACCATTTCAAATGTAAGTTTATTTTATTTTATTTTATTTTATTTATTTTATTTTATTATTTTATTTATTTTATATATTTTTTATTTTATTTTATTTTATTTTATTTTATTGAGGGGTCACACCCGGGAAGCGCTCAGGGGTTACTACTGGCTCTAAGCTCAGAAATCGCTCCTGGCAGGCTTGGGGGACCATATGGAATGCTGGGATTCGAACCGCCGTCCTTCTGCATGCAAGGCAAATGCCATACCTCCATGCTATCTCTCCGGCCCCATAAGTTGATTTTAAAATGATTGTAAATCTTAGTGTCTGGAGTGGAAGGATGAGACTACACAATTGGAGTAAAGCTGAACAAGACTTTAATTTGCCTACCAACAACTCCTAACAGACTGGGTCAGGGGTTTCTCTTGCAAGAGATGAACTCCGCTCAAGGTCATGAATAGGATTATATAGGAAAGAGATATAGGGAGGTTCTAGCTTTTTGATGATCTTTAAAATGAATGGCTATTGTCTAGGGCAGGGGTCTCAAACTCAATTTACCTGGGGGCCGCAGGAAGCAAAGTCGGGGTGAGGCAGGGCCACATAAGGGATTTCGCTCACCGAATATTCGCAATAAAAAATCTCATTAGTAAAAAAAATTGCATAAAATCGCATTAAACATTTGCATACCCCGAATGGAACTGCTCGGGGTATGCGAATAGTTAATGTGATTTTTTTTCTTACTAATGCGAATTTTATTGCGATTATTCGGTAAGCGAATAATACTGTGATATTTGAAGGCCGACCGAGGGCCACAAAATGTTGTATGGAGGGCCACAAATGGCCCACGGGCCGGGAATTTGAGACCCCTGGTCTAGGGTATCCTAATGGCATCCCTCCTTTTTCAGAACAGAAGAGAAGCCTGACATGTGGCCTTTACAAAATGGTGTCCCTCCTCATTCAGAACCAAGAATCCCACAGTAAACTTTAATATGCATAGAGATGATTGCAATAAATTACAATATATTATCAAATTTTGATGATTATGAGCACTTGCATTTGGCCGACCTGAGACGGACTTAGTTTGAGTTCCAGCATCCCATATGGTCCTCCGAGCCTGCCAGGAGTGACTTCTGAGTGCAGAGCCAGGAGTAACCCCCGAATGCCATCAGGTATGACCCAAAAATCAAAAAATAAAGTTTCAAATATTAAAACTAAGAAATTCTGCTAAATATACACAATGAAATAATACTATGCATCTGAAATCATATATTTTGCTGCAACATGGATAAAACTACTGTGTATCATGTTAAGGGAAATAAGTTAGAGGAAGAAGGATAAATAACAGATGTTTTCTTTCATTTGTGGCATCTAAAGAGATAAAGCAAACTCTTGGCTCTAAATTATAAAATCAACTACCAAATAGTGTTTGTATGTAAACAAAGAAATAACTAGATTAGATATAATGGTGAGACAATGATGAAGGGTTGTGGCCATGTTGGTGATGAGGTGGTATTATAATAAATAAAGGTAATTTTAAAACTGTAATATATATCAGATCATTGGTAAATGGCTGAACATATGGTGATTAAGTAATTGAAAGTGCTCATAATCATTAAAATTTGGTGATATATTGTAATTTATTGCAATCATCTCTATGTATATTAAAGTTTACTATGAGGTCCTGGGTTCTGAATGAGGAGGGACACCATTTTGTAAAGGCCACATTGCAGGATTCTCTTTTGTTCTGAATAAGGTGAGATGCCATTTTGTAAGGACCACAAGAACCGCACGATATAGACCACATTACTAGGTTTCCACAAGCCTATTTTTATTAACAAGCTACCTGGCCATACCAGGTAGCCTATCAAGGAAGGACACAAAGGAACAATAGGAAGTTACCCCAGACAATAGCCTTTTATTTTAAAGATCATTAAAAAGCTGGAACCCCATATATCCCTTCCCTAAATAATCTTCCTTAGGTGGGGCTCATCTCCTTTGGGGAATGGTCCTGGCTAGCCAGTTTCTGGGGGTCTTGTTGTCAGACAGATTAAAGTATTCAACTTTATTCCAGGTGTGTGTTCTCGTCCTTCTACTCTGAACCCTAACAGTTGTAAAGTCCTATTTAGGGCTGCACCCTCCAAGAACTGTGGAACTGGGAGAATTCAGCAACTAGGTGTCTCTCTGAGATTAGTTGTGGAAATAGGTTATCAGATGTGGGTGGAGCTCCTTCTGTTAGGGGCTGACCAAACTCACTGTCACTGGGAAAAGGCTCCAGAGATTTCAGCCTGGAGACCGAACCTACCTGGGATGACTGAGATGTGGTATCTCTATACCAGAAATTCTCGATCCATTCTTCCATTTTTGGACATTTGAGTTATTTCTATATGTTTAATATCATTCTAAGTGTTGCAATAATATTGGTGTGCATTTATATTCTATCTCTATTAATTTGTTTAGCCTGTTTTGGTGTATATGTGACAGAGTGGAATTGCTGTGCCATACAGTAATTATATTCTTACTTTTTTTTGAGAAATCTCTGCTGCTTCCCATAGAAATTGAATCAGGCAACAGTCCATCCAAATATACTGTAATTATATATTGAACATAAATCCACAAATTCATAAATTATTGCTCCTTCATTGACTAATAATATGCTGACAAAATATTTTCCAAGTTTTCAATGATATTTTATTTTGTTTTAAATAACTGCATAGAACTCCTTGTTCGTACATACGGTATGGATTGAATCATTCTCTTACTGTTGGCTATTTGAAGTGTTTCCAAAGTTTTAGTTTTTCTGAAAAAGATAAACTGCAGAGAACACTATCCAATGGAAATGTTTATTTTCAGGCTTGATACATAATTGCAATTCATATTCAATAAAGGCTCTGATTTACATGCCTATGGAAATACGTAAAAATTGCTGGATGCAGTATTTAAAATGTATATTAAGTTGGCTCTTTAATATATGATTCTAAATTGCAACTTTGTTTCAGAAAGTTTGCTTGGAGTAATGTATCTCAAGGAATCATAATGCAAGTAATGAGAATCATTATGAATCATATTTTGAATTTTATATTTGAAAAAGGCAAGTGCATAGAAACACTGAAATTATAATTGTTCTTTAAGAAACATGTTACCAGAAGAAGTACATTGTGCTGTCACTGTTCTTGTCTATCAGAGTATACATACAGGAATCCCAAGGCACAAAATGAGAAATTTTCTTAGGGAAAATAAAAGAAAGAATAAAAGGGATGATCCTGGAGATATTTGCAGTAAATTGGCCCAGAAGTTTGTAGCTGCCTCACCAAATAATCCATATGCATTTTCATAGTTCATGTAAGGAAATTATGACCAATATCCTTTGTTATTGTGGATATCCTCACAATTTTTCCTTGCTATATTCTTTTCTTCTGGGAAAGTCATGGTAAACAGGTGATCTTATTTCCTAAGGATGAAAGAACTAGCAGCAAACAGCAACCTTTGCCACCCAGAAAGCACTATCTTAAGAAAAGTGATGTTTTGAGCAATTTGATGGACTTGACGTCCAATACTCCAGAATGCTTTGGTTCCTACCAGATTTGTTATTTGGATAACATTCAGGGGACGACCATAGACCATCCGTTTAGGTTGCATAGACATCCGTCCTGTAAGGTACCGTTTGTTGTAACCCAACCTTGGGAGAACAGGTCTGAAGCAGGGTTGCCATGAGAATTAATAAACCAAAATATACTTAAGGAGGAAAAGCATGGAGGCAGAGGACTTCCAGCCTTAGGGTCTGAGAGCCTTCCAAATTGACCTCTCCTTCAATCTTTATTGACCAGCTTAATCCACAACCAGGAATGAGAGGGTAGTGACAGACAAAAGTACCTATCTCAAACTAATCAAGTCTATGTGGGTCTTTTACATGTCAAAGGGATGATGAAAGGAAAGAGGAAGCTGAGGGAAAGTATTGGATTTGGGTAAAACTGGGTGTACTGGAGCCGGAGAGATTGCACAGTGGTTGGGTGTTTGCTTTGCAAGCAGCCGATCCAGGTTGGATGGTGGTTCGAATCCTGGCATCCCATATAGTCCCTGGTGCCTGCTAGGAGCGATTTCTGAGCACAGAGCCAGAAGCAACCCCTGAGCGTCCCAGAGTGTGACCCAAAACAAAAACAAAAACAAAAAAAAAAGAAAAAAATAGGGTGTACTCCAACTCTTCCCACTGCTTATACCTGACTAACTCATAAATTGTAAAATCTACCACTTTTTTTTTCATTCACCTTTATCATTCCGGAAATTCCTGGATGGATTATAATGAATAAAAGTATTCTTTTATTCAAAGCTCAGTCCTTATGTCTTGCCAGTTTCACATGGCAGTCATCAAACTATTTATGAATTCCTGTTGAATTTTATGATGTGGGAATTAATCACTAATCATCCTGTCCTCACCCCATGATCTGGCAGGACACTGTGTATGAAACCAGGGCTGAAAAGGGGTAATTTCTCTTTGCAGAAAAAGAATCAGAGCTAGATTTTCTCACTCTGGCCCCTTGCCTACCCACACAGAAATAATTTCTGTATAGTGAAATGATAAGTTTATGTGGGAAATATGAAAGAGTTTAACACTAAAAAGAGAACACAGGCTTCTACAGAGCAGAGAGAGCCAAGTATATATTCCAAGTAGAACTGTAGTCAAATCCTAACAAAGAGAATGTATGACCAATGTAAATTAAAAGGAAAATACATCTCAGATAAAAATATAGGAAACCTCAGATTCATGGAAATGCATGTTGTTGTGCTTGTAATGTTACTTTTTATAGTTTTCTGAAAGTGCCCCAAATCTGTTGCTAGGTTTTTTTTCAAGAGGGAAAAATTATAACTGTTGATGGCCTTTTTTTTATATTACTAGTCTGGCCTTTCTTCTAGCCTTAGAGATTTCCCTTCACCTGAGAGTCCAGAAAAAGCTCTGAGTTAACAATTTTGTGTCATAATATGTTCACAGATGAATCCTGCATTTCTAAGGCCTTCATGCCTTTGATCTCATTTGGTTATAGAGAGTGTCTTTCACCTTACATACATTAGCCAGACCCTCCATCCATTTATCTGCAACAATAGTCTTTTCCTAGAGGGCAAACCATTCACTACTAGTATATATGAAGCAAGCTTCTGAAAACTAGATCAAGATTCCTTGATCCTGCTTAAGCATGGATCTATTAATTATGAAGACTTTAAAAATATTCAAAGCAGTGGCCTCAGAGATAGTACAGCCTGTAAGGGGCTAACCTTGCATGCAGCTGACCAATTTTCTATCCCCACTACTCCATATGTTTCCCTGGGCCTGCCAGAAATATTCCTGAGTGAAGAGCCAAGAGTAATCTTGCACACTGACAGGTGTGGCCCATAAACAAAAACAACAAACAGAAATGTAAAATTTCATTGACATCCTCTTACCATAATCACCACCTTCAACCCTCACCAGCCATCTATTCAGTAACATATGAAGAGAATCAGGGAAAAAATACAATCCTAAGCTTCTCCTGGAGAGGGAGTGAAGGAAAGAAATTAAATATGTATTGTGATGTTTCAGGAGAGCTTGTTAAGGTGTTGATTTCTGTGTTTTCAGAATCTGAGTTCTGACAGGAAAGTGCATGAAATTGGGGCAACAAACAATAAAGGTAGCAATTTAGACAAGTACAGGAGCACTGCTAAGGCTCTTCCTTCTAGCTCTACACAAAGAGAACATGTTTTCTTTCTTTTTTTAATATCCCAAATCTGCAAATCCCAGCCTTTCATAGAGAGTAAGAACTGGAAATTTCTGTGTTGCCAACCTCCCAACCTGAGATGGAGGGTAAACTGGGGAGTTGGGGAGTTCACCAATAAACTGACTAGTTTTGCTTATCTCAGATGTCTGATGGGGCTGTAAATCCCTAACAGCAACAAAGATGAAATTTGGGGATTTGTGCAGTCACCAGAATCCCTTCCTTCTCAATTTTTCACTGCTTTCCCGGCTAATTCCTAAGAAGGAAGAGAAGACTTGAGCCTCCCAAATAAAGCCCAACTTTCAGCCTTTTTATTTCCAGGTATATACAAGGTGAACTGACATCAGTTTCCCTAATTTCAGAGGAAACTGTCATCTGGCATAATCTTGTTGCCAGTAAACAGAACAACAAATAATGGCAGAACACAGTGATGCCCAAAAAACCTGAGATACAGTACTGTGAATGTCAAGTGGGAATTAATTTGGCTTTATTTTGAATTTCCCTGAGAGCTAATGATGTGCACATCTTTTAATGTGCATATTGTGGGTGTTTCTGTGGCTGCACTTTATGAAATTGTGGAAGTCTTTTCATCTGAGATTTTTTTTAGTTTATCACAAATTATATTGAATTTTGTCAAAAACGTTTTTACATCTATTGAAATAATAATTTTTTGTTTATACTAGTAGTATTGTGCATATAATTGATTTTCTACTTATCTCTCATTCTAGGATAATATCACTTGTTAATGGTGTACAATACCCTTTATAATTACTGGGACTTATAATTATTGGGACAAGTATCAAAATACTTGATAGTATTTTGCTAACTATTGAATATCAATTTTCATAAGAGACATTAAGCCCTATATTTTTCTTTGGTTTTGCTTTTATTTTTGGAATTAGGTTTAAATGAATTGACAGAATGAGTAGGAAAATAGTAATTTTTATTTTATTTAAATTTTTTTTAAAGAAATGTTCTTTTTGGAAATAGAAAGGTTTATTACAATGTAGAATAGTATTCTCCTTTATGCATTCTTCCTGTGGAAAGTGGAAGGTTAGTTTGTTGATTTGAGATATTTATTTTTTTCTAAGTAGGAATTTATACATTTATATATATGTTTTCCTCTAAATTCTACTTTTGATGTATTGCCTGAGATTTGGTATGCTGTGTCTTCACTTTCATTAATTTCTAAGTAATTTTAAACTTCATATGTTTTCTTCTTTTGCTTGTTTGTTATTTAGAAATAAATCATTATTCATTTTTCATTTTTACTATTTGTAAATTATGTTTCTGTATTTAATTTCTTGTCTCAATAGAAAACCATCTTCTATACAATTTCAACTTCTTTAAATATATTATGACATAGTTATAGACTGTGGTATTTTAAACTACATTCCAGGAGTGATTTGTGAGTACAGATCCAGGAATGTCCCCTGAGCACTGTCAGACGTCTCCTAAATACCCCCATACCATAAAAATTTTCAAATACATATGTGTTTGACGTTTTGTCCTACCTCTCTTATGTTCTTTGAGACATTTACTTTCCTTGTTAGTTGCATCTTTAAAAAATATTTCTTAATATCTATCACAAATGCTACTATATGAATCTTGATTATATTTTTCATTGCTTGGTCTCAAAATCGGAGCCACACATATTCAACATGTGAGCAACATCCACAGTTCTTCTATTTAAAACATGATATTAATAATTACTTTTGGATAGAGATATAGCTGAAAGAGCTGAGCCAGGAGAAGTGTAAACCCAAAACAAAAGTAAAACTAAAAAATTGGGGCCATATGCTGTGGTGTTCAAGGCTTACTCTGATTCTGTGTTTAGGGTTTATTCATGGCAGGGTACCTTGGGTCATACAGGGTGCTAGGTATCAAATCTTCATTAGCCAGTTTCATGGGCGCCAACCATCCTGTCCATACTACAATCTTCCAGCCCCCAAAGCTGAAGTATATTTATCAAATAATGGTACTGAAACATTATTCTCTTTAATCTGCCTTTCTGTCATTAGAACTATTTTAGTTTCTCAGTCTACACACATATTTTAATGTATACATTTATTATGTATATAGGGAAATATATTAAAATGATGATCATCTATAGTGCTATGCTGACTACAGTCATTAAGAAGTAATTTTTCATCTTCCATCTCCAAGCTTTATATCCTTCTTAAATATTGTTTCTTTAATTTTCTTACTTTAATAGGCATCCATTCAGTTGCTGAGAATTAAACTGTTGGTAATATTGTTGTTCATAATTCCTTTCTTCCAATGACATTGGATCCTTAAAATTGCTTCTAGTTTTGATGACATGAAGAACCCTACCTATAATTTCCTTTATGTAACTCATGTTTTTATATAAAATATTGAGGACTATAATATTGTCTTTGATTTTTGAGCATGAAATTAAAAAGGGAGCTGAGTTTCTTTTCTTTCCATTTTTTGTATGTGACTATATCCAAGCAAATGAAAAAAACAAATGAGACTACATTAAAATGGGAAGTTTCAGCACCTCAAAGAAAATCATGACAAGAACATAAAGATATCCTACAAAGTTGAAAATATTTTCCCTCCAGTCATTTGATAAAGAAATCATAGCCAAGAAATATAACACACTGGTGGAACTTAAAAAATATAAAAGCATTAGACCATATAAAAATGGGGAGCAAAAAAGAACAGAAACTTCCTTAAAGAAGGAATTCAAAAATCTAAAAGACATATGAAAAAATTTGTTCTGTATCACAAATCATCAGGCAAATACAAATCAATACAGCAATGAGATATTACCATTTATCAAAAAAAACAATAATTAGTGTTGGCAGATGAGTTAAATAAGGGACCCTTATTCACCGACAGTGTGAATAACAATTGGCCCATTCATTTGGGAAAATAATAAGGACATTCATCAGAAAATTAGGAATTGAGCTTTTATGGGACTCAGCAATCCTACTTTTTGGAATATATACCAAGGTCAAAAAAACACAATGATTGAAAAAACCTCTGCACTTTTATGTTCATTGCAGCACTATTGCCAGTAGCCAAAACCTAGAAGCAACCCAAGTGCTGAAGGACAGATGACTGAATAAAGAAACTATGGTGCATGAACAATGAATACTACTTATCCATAAAAAAAGATTAAGTCATACAATTTCTTGCTACATGAATAGAGCAAGGCAGGCTGGAGGTGAAAGGAAATTTAGCAATATTGGTGGAAGTGGACAGTGGGGAAGGATTCATGTTATTGGAACATTGTATAACTGAAACCTAATAAAATTTTTTGTAACTTTATGACTCACCATGACTGAAACAATAAAACTTTTTGAAAACAATCTCAGGCTAAATATTTTAATTCCATAAAAGGTGATCTTTGTCTTTCATCTTCCACTGTTTTATTTTAGTAGTTCTGGTTTTAAAGGTTTATGGTGCTTCTTATGTTTGTGGATTAAGATTTACACTATGGAAAATTTGCAGTCATTAATCAGCCTTAATCTATTTATTTTGCCTCAGAATCTAGATAGTGTGCATTTATGTAATACTTGTAACAGTTATTGCACTGACAAGAATATATTCCATCCACAATTGAAATTATAGCTTAGTTAACTATCAGAAATATAGAGGAAGCCACTTTCTATTCTTCTGGGAACAATTTTGCTCATTTTTAACGACTTAGCTGCTGAGTGCATAAGTAGCTCTGCATATAAATGAGCATACTACCTACACAAAATGGAAATTATTTATTTTTCAATCTCTGTAATAATTATTTATTTTTTTCTCAGAAATTTTTAGACAGAATGCTTTGCATTAGACAGTGACAGAACAATTCAATTTTTTTGTATCTGATCTAAAAGGGAAAGTGTAAGAATTTACTTCTATTAAATATAACATCTTAAGGTTTTTGGTATATGATCTTCATAAATGCTCTCATCTATTAATTTTGCAATCATATTTTATAATAAGCATTTACATGACTTTATAAATAGAATAATTAAAATGAGCAGTTTGTGTAACCTTGATACTTAGCAAAAATGAATTGTATTGTTATTAGAATAATATATGTTATTAGGATATTATAAGGATGATATATGGGATATGACATACAGTACACATATTTTATTAGGATATATTCAGCAAACAGGTATCAAAACATCAAACTAAAATTTGTGTGTACCATAAAGAGTAAAAGAAAATAAATTATTGATAGTACATGTGCAAACTCATGTGAATTTTTAGAATTTAAAATGTAACTTAAGGGACAGGAGAGATTGCATGGAGGTAGGGTGTTTACCTTGCATGCAGAAGGACAATGGTTCGAATCCCAGCATCCCATATAGTCCCCAAGCTTTCCCGGCATCCCATATAGTCCCCAAGCTTGCCAGGAGGGATTTCTGAGTTTAGAGCCAGGAGTAACCCCTGAGCGTTTCTGGGTGTGACCCCAAAACAACCAAAAAAATGTAACTTAAGTTTTTATTCCCATTTATAGTTAATAAACTGATCTATTTGCTATTCTTTTCTGGATATTATAAACTAATGGTTATCTTGCCTTTCAATGAATGTTCTTTTTGTTTTGTTTTGTTTTTCGTTTTTTGGGCCACACCCGGTGGTGTTCAGGAGCTACTCCTGACTGTCTGCTCAGAAATAGCTCCTGGCAGGCACGGGGGACCATATGGGACACCGGGACTCGAACCAACCACCTTAGGTCCTGGATCGGCTGCTTGCAAGGCAAACACTGCTGTGCTATTTCTCCGGGCCCTCAGTGAATGTTCTTTATGAATGTTATCTTTAGAAGTTTTTCACTGATAATTAACAGGTTATGACAGGGAACAGGTATATCCTGATGCAGAAATGTCTCTAAGTTGGAATCAAGTTTCTGTTTACCTTTTGAAAATAACAAAAGTAAAGCTTTTCCTTTGTAATTAAAAGCAGAAGTCCCATTATTTATGTTCTCTTCACAACTTTCTTACAGTTGACTCAATTTCTCTACATTTCAATGGTCCAGGCCATTTTATTTTATTTATTTATTTATCGTTTTGATTTTTTTGGCCACTCCCAGCTGTGCTCAGAACTTATTCCTGGTGGGCTCAAGGCTGCTGAGGATTAAACCTGGCTTACTTGCATGCAAGGCAGGAGCATTACCCATTGTACTATCTCTATGACAATAATTCACGGTATTTTAAATTATTTTGAAGAACTAGAGTAGTCCCATAATTTGACTGCTAAATTCCATGAAAATACTATAAATCAAAGTGTTGCTAACTTGCATTATACCAATGCATTTCTAGGGATTCTAATACTTGAGTTAAACAAGAGAACTTCTTTAATAATGCAAGAGTTATCCAGTCAATTATTTGAGAGAAAAGCTGAAAGCTTGAAGAATAACATTGATATTTAATACAATTACAATCAGAACAGAACGTCTGATTCAGACTTCCTGATATAAATGAAACAAAAGAGACAGCTACCTAGAATAGAATCAACTAAGGAAGTTATTGGGGATTTTCTATCTCCAAATGTTGGCCAGAATGATCAGCATAATGCTCAAATACCTTAATGTTACTATTAAAGTTATTCCTTTTAGTTATTACACTGATGACTCAGAAAGACTTAGTTTTTTGCTTTGTAAGATGAACTAAACTGTTGGCACTTGTTTGTTATTTACCATCCAGTAAAGTGCTTTTTGATAAACTTATATATGAGGTATAAAACTCTTTCTGTGGGGATGAAGTGATGTTTCAGACTTAAGATGATTACCTCTCACATAACTGACCCAGATTTTTTCCCTGGCACTCTGAACCACAGAGCCAAGAGTAAGTCCTGGTCATTTCTGGGTAAGGTCACAATAAATATAAATAAACAAACTCATAAATCCATAAAATTAATTTAATGTACTCCTTAAAATATTCTCTGTGATGTGTTGATATTCAAGCTTCTTAGATCAACCTGTAAAGCTGACAGTCCTTGCAGTAAAAATATTGAAAGATCACATCTCAATAAACGATTACTCTCACAAATTTTCTACATTCATGTTACTTTTTATGATATAAATATGTATACTAATATAGATGTATATTTACTTCATGTGATTAAAATCTTTCAAAAATAATATAAAATATACCAATGTTCATGTGAATTTCCTGTACTAACATTTGATATCATCACAATTGAAATGATCACAAAAAGGGATAAAAAATTGTTCCATATAATTAATAAAATTAGTCACATTATTAGAATGTTTCAATTTTTTCTATCTACCTATGTCCTTTGTTATTTTCTAGGATGCTAAGCAGAATCTCTCTTGAATTTAGTGCTATTTTTCTTAGGGTCCTCTAGTCTAGAACAGTTTCTCAGAGTTTTCTTGCTTTTAGTGACCTGAAGACTATTGAAAAATATGAATACCAGTAAATTATTTTATATAATTTCCACAATTGAGAGCCATCTGTTATTTTCCCTTTTTTTGGTGTGATTTTTAATGGATTTTGGCAAAAAAATAAAATCGCAGAAGGGGGTCATGAAAGTGGCTCAGCGGTAGATTAATTGCCTTGTATGTGTAGGTCTTGTTTGATTTTTTGGCACCACAAAAAAAGTAAAAAAAATAAAATAAAAGATTGTGTTTTTTTTTTTCCCTAAGGCTCTATATTAATAAGACTGACAACAAAACCCACCAATTTTACTGCAGGATTTATTTCTAAAATCTAAAATCAAATAATCTGAAGAGGTTACGTAAGTTAATGTCAATCCCCACTTTTCATCAGATTAACCTTTTTATATTATTTTGAAAATTTACTTTTTAGTTTCTAGTAATTCTTGTGACAAAAAACAAATGCATAATGCGAAGGTGAACAAATGGGTTACATTTAAAATGTTGAGAAGTTTATGATAATTCAACTTTATCTTCTAATAAATATCTGCCAGAAAACTTTATAAAAAAGAGATTTCTAAAAAAAGAGATTTCTGATTTTAAGGTATTGTCACTGGTACTGTTAACTGTAGATATGTGAGCAAAGGGAAGGGCTTTTCTCTCTCTTTCCACTGTAAATTCACTATCATTACCTTGGTACTTAATATGTTCAAAGTTTCTTTGAGATAATTCAAAATATGTTTATTTTCAAAAGTTCCCCACTAGATTTAGCATGTATTAATATATATTATTTGTAAGACTTTTACTACAATAATTGAATAATCAGAATTCTCTATTTTTTCTTCCCCATTTACCAATCAACATGTTATATAACAAGGGATGATAGTTTCTCTCCTGATTGTACTCACTTATGTGATGATATATATCACTATAGAACCATAGTCATTTATTTTCTTAAATTTCAACTGTGTCATAAAGATTGCTCAATAAATGTAAAAAAGATTCTCCAATTTTTCTGGTTTTGACAAGCTCAGTCTTTAGCTACTGTCTTAGAATGTCTTCATGTTCATGCTATGTCTTCTCCCATTACTGAACAAACCTTTTATCTGAGAAGTCTTGTTTATTTATTTTTTTGAAAATTATACTTAAATGTCCAAATACACATACTAATATGTGTATTAGCACTAATATGTGCTTTTTTTAGTGGGGTGTCAGAGCTACAAAATCATTTCTATGATACTGAACTATAGTTATTTTTTTTAGTGAAGTCCCTGTCTAATATTTAACAGAAGGGAAATATTGGCTTGATATAATGAGTGGAAGATATTTTTTTCTTAGGTTGTTTGAAAACTATGAGAAAGATAAAATGTGCCATGCTTAAGATTTCCTAGACCTTGCTCGTGAACCATTTGCTTGTAAGCTTTTCTTGTAGAGAAAAGATTTTTATTACTCTTTAAATTTCCTTCCTTGCTTCTTATAGCTTCAGTTTCTCTACTTCTTCCTAATCCGAATTTTGTCTGGAGACTCCATATGATTCTAATAATTTGTTTTTTTCTTGGAGGCTATTTTATTTAATGAAGTAAACCTATTTATAATCTTCTCTCATGGTTCTCTATATTTATGTGGCATCTTATATAACTTCATTTCTGATACTATTATTAGATATTTGTACTTAGTATATATTCAGATTGTTGGGTGGTGTGAGCAATCTTATAAATGTTCTTAAGCCCATTTTGTTTCAACAACATATTTGTGGAGTTTTCTAATAGCTTATTTTCTGCCTGGTTGATATTTCTAATAATAAGTCAAAATTCCCTTCTAATATTGTATAAATTTCAGTACCTTCCATAAGCTTTAAGGATTACTTTATATATTTTGACACTCTATTTTGTGTGTTACTCCATCTTTACTCCTGCTCTGTGCTCAGGGATCCTCACTGTGTTCAGGTGCTTTATGTGTTGCCATGTATTGAATCAAACCAGGGCTGTAGCATGTAAGGGAGCGCCTTAACCCCTGTACTATCTCTCCACTCCTATTTGCCCGGGTATACATGTGTTGATGAGCGTTGAGTACTTTTTTTCCTGGCTTGAGGGTCACACCTTTAAGTTCTAAGGACTTACTTCTGGCACTGTACATAGGAATCACTACTGGTGGGCTCAAGGCGCCTTATGAGGGGCCAGAGATCAAAACTTGATCAATAGCACTTATCTACTGTGCTATTGCTCCAGCCTCCAAGGGATAAATGATCTTGATGAATTGATAAATTAAACTTCAATGAAGTCTGACCCGCTGTCTTATTATTATTCAATGTTAATTTTATACTTTTATTTTATTTGTTATATATATGGAAGTCCCTGCCTTTATAAAATTTCCATTTGCCTAATGAAACAGAAAAATGATGGCCTTAAAGGTATGGTTAGCCATGTTTAATATTACTTCACAATATTTGAATTTGAAACACAGCTTGTAGACCAAATGTTAGTTTCTGTTGCTTAATCAATCTGGCCACTAAATGTCTTTTGATTGGTGAATTCAGACAACTAGTGGTGAAATTCCTTCTATAACATAATTGATTAATGTTTTACGACATGGATTTGATGTGAAGTATATCTCTGTTGCTTTGTACTTGTCTTACTCTCTTCCCAAGTACTTTGAATAACTGCCATAATTGTTTTTGACAGTGCCTCAAACCAGCTGTAGCATTGAATTAAAAAAGGTATAGGCTGAAATGGTTTTGTATTTGCAGTTATTAGGGTCATACTCCAGATGTGGTGCCCAGATTGAGTGAACCAGAATATAACTGGAAAATCCAGTCTAAATTGACTGACCCTGCCTGTAGCACCATGTTGTAACATACTCTTGCAGTAACTAAGCAGTTCAGAGTCAAAAGTGGTTGGCAGCTGCTAAGATTTTATACTTACAGAAACCTGGGACATTTATGGTTTGGGTTTTTATTTTTATATTTTGTCTTGGTGACACCCAGCTATGCTCAGGGTTTACTCCTGGCTCCTCACTCAGGCATCACTCCTGGTGGTGCTTGGGGGACCATATGAGGTGCTGGGGATTGAACTGGTGTCAGCCACATGCAAGGTATGTGCTGTAGTTGCTGTACTATCACTCCTGACTATGGGCAGCTTATGGAAAACCTGTGATAGGGCAGGAACTCCAGAATGAATGGTAGGGAAAAGAATAATTTGCCATGTATCAGCCAGGAAATACAGCACGTCTGGATGAATCCAGGGCATTGCAATCTTGTGTAAGCATCACCAGTGACTAAGTGTCTGTAGTCATAATTACCCAGTAATTAAGCACTAAGATCTAAAAGGCCTTGGGAAGTGACTAGGACTTCTAGATGACAAATATTCAGCAGTCATTAGGCTGCCATGGTTTCAAAGACTTAGGTGATAGCCAGGCCATCTATGCCACTTTGAGCTTTATATTTTGCAATAATTTTATCTATGCAGAATAGGTAGAAAATAACTGAGTTGCAGTAAATCTTTCAACCAATTGTTGACGATTGTACTTTGCATAGTCATGGTCCAATTAACATTGGTATCAATACTACTATAAATGAAATATATATTACAAAATCCTGTTTCTATTTGAGGTTTACAATTGAACTCAGTATTTCACAGCACATTCAAGCATTCATAATTGCTTTTAATTGATGACAATTCATAAGTTTTTTTCTCTCATGACCGTGGCTCCTTTGAAAACTAGTGGTCTCTTGATTTTCAAATGACCCTCAATTTATGTTTGTGTGATAATGTCTCATTTTTGCCTTTGAGTTATGAGATTCTTGCAAAAATGGCACAAAATTGATGTACCCCACTTTGTGCTTATTTTCGGAAGTACAAAATTGTGTATGGCATATTACTTTTAAAGATAAGCTATATCACTAAGCTAAGTTGTTATGTAACATGTACACTGCAAAATGTACTTACTACTTTCCCTTTTTGATTAGGAGGTATCTCGGAGGCTGAAAATACCCTGGTACTTAAATAATTTAATCCACAAACTTTATCATCAGTCTATAATTTCTCCCAATGAACAATTGGTTAATATTGTCTTTAGTTAAAACTTTGTCTTTTTTCTCATGATTTTTCAATGAATCTATAGTTTATTGGTATATGTAGACATTTTTTCTATAAGATCTAATCTAACAGGCTAATATTTATATTCTTGAATATTTTACCATTCATTTGGATGTCAAGACTAACATTTCCTTTTTATAGTTCATTGTATTTGTTTTAGGTTTTTGGTTACACCCAGAGGAGCTCAATGGTTACTCCTGGCTCTGTGCTCAGAAATCGCTCCTGGTAGCCCCTGGGGACCTTACTAGGTCCTGGGAATTGAATCCCTTGCAAGGCAAACATCCTAGAGCTTGTGCTATAGATCTGGCCCTCATTGTATTTTTTTGGTGGGTTATAAGGAGTACAGTGAGTGGTGCTCAGGAATCACTCCTGGCTCTGTGGTTAGGGGACCATATATAGTGCCTGAAGTTCAAACCGGGTTCTTGGTGGCATCCGCATGCAAAAGCAAATGCCTTAGCCTCTGTACGAAGCCTTCAGCCCACAGGCTATTCTATTTTAACTCAGAACCTTTCAGAGCATATTACAGAAAAATATTGTATTGCCATTCCCCTAATCAATAATCCCTTTTATTAAAGATTTTTTAATTTCTCTAGATTATGTCATTTAGAAACCAAGACATCAGCACCAACTCTGGTAATTTTAAATTGGTTGTTGTCACATCTGGACTTAATTTATAAACAAAAGGGAAGCTTATATAAATATATGTGTAAATATATATGTCTGTTTACTAACACTTACACATACATTTATATTTATTTCTGTGTTATAAAAATTATCCACACAAAAATAAATTTTAAAAAATGTGTTCAATATACACTCAGCTTAAAAGTTTTGCCTGAACATATTTTGAGTTTTGAAGTATTTACTTATTTTTAAGAGACTTGAAATAGTTTTCATATAAAACATTATCCTTTTTTTGATAACTTTTATTCTTTTAATATTCTATTTTATGTAGCATTTATTAGTCATGTTAATTGCCTTTAGAAATTACCACAAATCACTTTGTTGGGTTCATTTCTATCACCCACATATGGTTTCCTAATCCCTACCAGGAAAGATCTCTGAAGAGCCAATAGTAAGCACTGAGCACAACCAGACATTCCCCTTTTAAAAATATTATCTGTTAAAGAAATACAAGGAAAAGAACTGTTTCCTTTTACTAAGTGAGAATTTAAAAGAAATAATACACAAATTTGAATAAATAAAAACTCAAGAAAATTTTTCGAAAATTCGTATTAAAGCCAATATTTTATACAAAAATAAACACCCCTTTTCAAAATAAATATATCATTATTAATATTTAATTAATTTTATTGTATTTTAGGTAATACCATTACAATAATGTCCAAGTTTATATTATTGATGTCAAAAGTTGCTACTGAACATCCTTACCGTATCATATTCCCATTGTTTGTTGATTATATTGGATAAATGTGTAAGGAAAATCAATTATTTTCTTTTTCCAAAAAAGAGAAGAAAATTAACCATAAAAAGTGTGCAAATGATAAATAAAATCAAACATATCATATTATTGCCTTGAATTTTAATTCAATATTGATAGTACTCCATATCTTAAAATGACTAATTATGAAAAGATAGACTACACAAGTATATGAATATGTGGAACAATTGTTAAGACATATCGAGTTGCAAAGATAAAGGGGGACAGTGTGGAAAATCATCCTCTTAAATAAACAATCAAAAAACAACCGTGATGTTTGGTATAATTTCTTAGGCAAAATCAGTTTAGGTCATTTAGAGTAAAATGTGACAAGGAAAGAATAGATGTCAAATGTGCACTCATGGGCAACAAAATGCACCTAGAAAAAGTATAAAATATTTTAGGGTTTTTAGATGAACAGGCAGCATAGACAAAAATAGAATAGGAAATTGTTACACCTTTTTACTCTAAGGGTGCCTGCTGATTAGCTGTGTAAAAGATCACACCCTTTCCTCTTAACTTACTCATTGAATTCTGATGTGCCCTCATTGTGTCTGTCAATGTAAACAATAACTCACATGCTGGGAACCAGAGAGGAGGAGTGATATTGTATGAAATAATTAGCTAGCCTCTGGGATCCTTCATGGCTGTCTAGGCAACCCCAAAGCTTGGTCATTCCTTGTGTATTTGTCTCTGTATATCTTCTCTTGTGTATTTCTCTGCAACTGATACCTGCAGGATGGAGGTTGAAGGTGCTAATCCTATTGCCTTTACTGTAAATTGCCACAGCCCAGCGCCCATGGAAAAACACTTTGGCATCTGATTAAGTTAAAGATATGCCATCTAGCCAATTAATATAGCTTTTAGATGATATATAGTTACACTGAAGAAACAAAACATGAATATACAAACTTATACTGCAGCTCTGTACAATATATGTGAATCTATATACTTAGTCATTGGTGATGCCCATAAAAGACTGGTCTACCCCATGTCATTGCATGAATAAAATTCATCAGCCACAAAAGTTTAGGCATTATATGGTTTTAGTTATCTGAAGCTTTAGACACTGTCAGGCATTCGAGTCTGTGAATGAAAGAAGAGTACAAAGAAAAATTATTTCTGGAGATAAGATCTTGATTGCAATGGCAGATACCAGTCTGAATACCAGTCAAGGATCATCAAACTTTACACTTAAAAAAGCTCTCTTTTGTTATATGTAAATTATATGTCAATAAAACTAATGTTAAAATGTATCTCATTCTATAAGGAATAACAATAGGTGTAATGGTCTTGAAAAAATATCTGTTTATAGTTCTTTTGCTATTTTCTGTCTCAGTAATCTGAATTTGTCTTTCACATAAATTTGTCTTTCACTTTGCTTACTCCTTTACAACCTCGGAATCATATATTTGAACAATAATGGTGTCTATGAACCAGATCATTTCCCTTTTCTTGTGAGATAACATTTTAAGCTTGAGAAGGAGGGTCCATAGGGAGTACTCCTTGTTAACCTTCACAGATAAATATGATTTTTATGAGTCATGAAGAAGAAAAGCTCAGATCTTAGATCAATATTCCTTTCAGGATCAATGGTTCTAAGAGAGAATGACCACAGCTTTTTACTAAAATTGGGCAATCAAGTTTTTTCTTACTACTTCTCAGAAATCTGCATTGTTTTCTTTCTCCCAAAGTACAAAAACGAAACTGTGTTTCCATATTAAAATTTGAGTAGGAATAAAAATACTTTGGCTTACTGAATGATGTGATTTTATGAGTTTTCGAATAAAAAAGATCACTTAAAATCAATTTTGAATATACCAAATTTATATATTTTTTAAACATTTTTATTAATTTTTTTATTTTTCATTATGAGAACAAGGATGCAAAGAAAGAGAACAAGGTAAAGTTACAGTGGAAGGACAATCACCCGTAACATAATTCTCAGAAGTCCCCTTGCTGATACCTTAACTTTGAAATTTCAGCCAAAGAACATTAAGATAAATAAGACAGAATCCATGTTCAATTACTTTGTCCCTCAAGTCCCCAGATTGTAACACATTATAATATTTCTTAACAGCACACAAGGCAATCTAAAGCCATAAAACATACGTACCTCCTTAAACATTACAGGCATAGTATTTTTTTAAATCTATGTATTTTTTTTACTATTTTTCTATTTTATCTATCAAAACTAGTTTTATCAAATAGAAAATGGACTTTAATCCCTAATGAGCTATTCCTTCTAAAATGGAAACTAGTCCTGCATGTAATATTTGAAATTTGATCATTAGAGTCACTCATTATGAGGACATTTCTCACTTCACTAAATACTCAATGTTAAAGTCTGATATGTCTAAACATATGGAAATTTTGAAAATGTAGAGATCACTGACTCGACTTAGACTAACTGAAGAAATAAGTGATCTAAATTACAGATGGTTCCAATAATGTAAAGAACAACATCAAGGTTACCAACCAATAAAAGGGAATGCAATTTTTAAATATTAGCAATTTCTTATATGTACGCTCTATTTAAAATATATAAAGTAGATTATTTAATTTTATCTTGTTTCATACTCCCAATGACCCTATACTAAGAAAACTAAAGCTAAGAGACTTTCACAAATGTAAATAGCTAGCAAACATCAGAATTAGATCCCATCGCTTGGCTACGCTTAGCTATTCTTATTAAATGGATATTGGACTGTGGGAGTAGTTTCATAAATATGTTAAATGCTTTAGACTTAAACACTTGGTTTCAATTCCTCTTTTTTTTTTTTTTGGCGTTTGGGCCACACCCGGTGACGCTCCTGGCTATGCGCTCAGAACTCGCTCCTGGCTTGGGGGACCATATGGGACGCTGGGGTTCAAACTGCAGTCCCTCCAAGGCTAGTGCAGGCAAGGCAGGCACCTTACTTCTAGCGCCACAGCCCAGCCCAAATTCCTAACTCTTTAATAGCAACATGTTGCCACTAGTATCTTAATACTTCTAAAAAACTATTAGAAAAAACTCATTATTTACTTGCAAGTAAGAGCAACATTCTTTAACCAAACATAATGTAGAAAATAAATTTAGCTCATTTCATTAAAATTGTGAATGCCTACAAATACCTGTAATATATATCCTCTAATAAATATAAAATTTTTTGGTTTTGTTTTTATGTTTATGAAGATAGTAATAAAAATATATGTTCGGCTACATGTTTATCTGTGGCTGGAGCAATAGAACAGTGGGCAGGGCATTTGTCTTGCACGCAGCTGGTTCAGGTTGTACCCTATAAGTTCTCCCGATCTCAACCAGGAGTCATCTCTGAGCACAGAGCCAACAGTAAACTCTTAGCACTACCTGGTATGCCCCCAAACAAAAACATATACACTTTTGAATGTGGGTGATGACCAGCAAGGAAGTTAGTCCAGTTCTATTTCTAACATAATGTCAGATAATATTCAGTAGTATATATATTATACATCCATAACAGAAAATTATGCTGGATCTGTATTTTGTTATAGTTCATTGAAATTATTTGACTCTTTCAAACTATATACAGGAGCAGGATGATACGTTTGAAAAGGTATTTAAATTGAAGGGGGAAATTGCACAATAGCAAGTTTCATTGCATACTATATGCAAAATTACATTTAATAAAAAATTCACAGAATATTTTGGGAGATGGACGACATTTGCCTTTAGTGTCATGGTACAAAGATAAAGTATGATTAATAGGTGTAAGGAAAAATATGTCTCAACATTTGTAATAAGCAAAGTGTAATTCTTAGGAATTTAATATTAGTGTTTTGCCAATATATTGTCAATTTTAAATGTCAAAGCTTAAAGAATAGTTTATCTCACATTCTTCCCTTTCCATGTGGAGAAATTTTACTGGATTATTAGACTATGATATTTTACTTTATTCTTTCTTTAGTGTAAGTAATTTGATTGTGTGGCTCTTTCTGTTAAAGTATAGTCAGATTGGGAAGTCAGTGACTATTTTTTCCCAACTTTCTAAAGAACCAAGGTAATGATATTACTTTTTTTTTTTTTGGTTTTTTGGGCCACACCCTTTTGATGCTCAGGGGTTACTCCTGGCTACGCGCTCAGAAATTACCCCTGGCTTGGGGGGACCATATGGGACGCCGGGGTATCGAACCGTGGTCCTTTCCCTGGCTAGTGCTTGCAAGGTGGACACCTTACCTCTAGCGCCACCTCGCCGGCCCCAATATTAGTTATTTTTTAACATAAACATTTATGAGGTAGATGGTGTATGATGCACAGGAAAATTAGAAAACACAATGACCATATAACATAAAATATAAAACAGGATATAATTGACACATAAATCATGAAGATCTCAATGTCCAGCTCCATTTTCTTGACACTAGTATATATCTCCCAATTTGTTATAAACCATTTGGGTTATCCATTATTCGGGTAAGTTAAATATTATTTGGGTAATATTAAAACTTTCAAATAATATGACTTAAGATACATAACAGAACAGAAATATCTTAGGAGAACAGAACTATAAAAGTAATCAAAATAAAATAACTGGAACCCTCTCTATGTGTTCATTGGAAATATTCCAGATGAAACAAGGTGGAGAAAGATTCAAATAGAAGGCATCACAAATCATTCATTGGAAAAAGTTTACACATTGTGATAAAATCATTAAGTGCTTCCATTTCCAGTACAGACAAGGTTGTATAAGCTACTTTCTATGTTTTCCATCTATACTATAATCACTATAAATAACACAAATAAAAAATAAAGGATAAAATAAGTAAAGAAAACATTTTGGATCTCAGGAAAGAAGGAAAGTGTAGAGAGAGGAATTTCATTATATTCCACCCAAAAAATGTGATTAAGGCTCACCCAGCTTTTAGCAAAAGAAAAAAACTTCCACAAGCTCCCTAGCTAGAGTCAGAATTTCCAAATGGATCAGAAATTTGATTGACAATAAGGGGTCCATAAAATAGTGCTTTTTCTCCACCATATCTAAGACGTATTATCTTTACTAGAAAGTTGCAGACCACTGGAAAAGAAGTGCTAACCAAGAGACTAGATAACACTGCCAATAGAGAATTTCTCCCCCAATAAGCAAATCAAACCTAGAAGCTTTGACTGATACTATTTTCCTCAAGAAATAACAGTTTCAAGTATAGGCAGCTAAACAAGAGGGAGTTTCCTAACATAAAGTACCCAGCCTCTTTGCCCCTGAAGACTTAAAACTTCTCATCACCAGAAAAACTGGAAGCCAGGATGCATTACAAAAGTAGAAGTTCAAGCAACAAGATCATGATTCTTAAAGTGCAATATCCCTTAAGACTACTAAAACTTATTTCTTAATGTAAACATGCCAAGTTGCTAAATTTGGAGAAATTCTTACTCCCTATTCACACAGAGCCAGTGGAAATCATAAACAAAATGAATAACTCAAGTAGACCAAAGATAACAGAGGCTCTGAAAATAAACTGATGAAAACACAACCCCGCAAATTGGGCTAACGTTTATATGCAAAAATAAACAAATGCCCAATATTATGACATTTTTAACAGTTTTTAACACAAAAGTTTTTAACACAAAATCTCCTAATAGAACACAGTGGAAAATGATACATTACTCTAAAATTCTGGGGGAAAAAAATCACATCTTGAATGCAACTAAACAATCAGGTTATAGAAATAAATATATGAATCAGATATTGAAATTTACCACAGAAAGTCTTACTTTTTTAAATATTGATATAATAAATAAAAAGTGCTTTTTTGAATCAAATAGGAATGAATATAAGAAATTAATAATGAAGAAAAATTAAGATATTAACAACATGCAAAATTAATCAATACACTCAAGAAAAAATGAATCAAAGAAGAAATTACAGGTAAGTTAGAAATACCTTTTCACAAATGAAAATCAAATCATTAATCCAAGCATAAAAGGGCACATAGTAAATGAATCCACTTCATGAGCTTCTATAATATTGACTTTATAAGATAAAATGTTGAATAGAATTTATAAAGGAAAGATCCAGTGAAAAGGGGATTTACTGTTTACTGGATATAGTTTCTCGATTTGAGATAAGAAAATTCTTGTAATAAACATTGGTGATAGTTGTACAATAATATAAATACTTTAATGTCACTGAAATGTAGATATAAAATAATAAAAATTACATGTCTCATGATCCACATATTGGCAAGAAAGTTATTAAATAATATTTTTATTTAGTAAACAAAATAAAGAAATAGAGTTGTCAACTATTTAAGTAAAAGATATATATGTATATATATGCACACACATGGATAGTAATAGTATAAACAAAATGACAATAAGCCAAATATCAAAAGATTAATGACCAACTTGAGTAAATTAGAAAACCACTTTCAAAGGAACTCCTACAAATCTCATTCTTATTATAATTTTGTACTTATTTTTATTAAATCATCTTTGATGGTATTCAAATATGTGAAATTGTAACAATAATAAAAACAGTGAAAATTAGAATATAGAAGGAAAGATCACTAAGATATGAATTTAACTATGGTTAAAAAACTAGTGACTGAACCATATATTTTATAGTTAAAACATCTAACTCAAGAACTACCTTAGTTCTTTACCTCAAATACAACCTTCAGAAAGAAATGATATTTTACATACCCAGTTCTGCTTCTCTAATGTGTAGTTTCATGATTCTAATGCTGTTCTAAAATAAATTCCAAAAAAAGATCACAATGTAGGATACATCTTTTGTTTTGTTTTAAATATCAGAGATTTAGAATAATTCATGGAGTAGAACATAACACTGAAGAATATAACATTGCACAATGTAATACATTTTCTCCTTCAGTTTTTTAAAATAATTTTTATTGTCACCAACTTAATTACAAATCTTTCACAGTAATATTTGTGGCATTGAATCAGGCTAATGGGAATGAGCCCCAAGAACAGAGCTAGGAATAAGCCCTTGAACACTGTCAGCATAGCCCAAAAATCATACAAAAACTTAAAAGATCCTTAACTGTTTTATTTCATGCTTTTCTGGATGCATATTTGCAACTTCTTGTGTTTTATATGTGAATATATATATTATATATTATATAACATAAATATGATATATAAATATATATATAATTTTTACTAAGACCAATGTGAATTACAATTCTTTCATAGTTATATTTAAGGTACATAGTGACAGTGAATTAGGGCCATTCCCATCACCAGTGTTGACCTCCCTCTGCCACTGTTCCCAGCATGCATTACATACCTCTACCCTTATCCCTATGGACTGCTAGTGTAACAGGTCTCTTTTGTATATAGCTTGTTGTTTGGATATCTTGATTCTATTGTTATTGAGTCTGGATTGGATATTTAGGTCAGATCAGTTTTATTTCTACTCAATGCTCATGAGACTGCTTTGCCCCTGGTGCCATGTACTTTTCCCCCCTCAATTTGTTGGAAGACATAGAAATGTGAGGCAGAATGATATGATTCATGTTCTCTGGTTCTGTTAAAATAAAAAAGAAAGAAAGAAAGAAAGCAGGTGGGAGGCCCTGTCTAGAAGCTATAAATTTAAAAGAAGAAAAATGTAAAAGAAAAAGAACAAAAAAGGGGGCTGTTGTGGCATTCCTTAGCCAGGGAAAGGACCATTAGGTGACAAGGTAGGGCAACCTGCCCTTAGATCAAGTTGTTGCTGTTTCCTCATCATCACTATGTCATATGAACCTACTCTGGCAAAAGTTGATGCCAGAACGGTATTAGGGACTCCTCTGTGGGGAGTTAAAATTCTGTTCCTGCTGAGCTGCAGGGAACTGAGACAGTTCTAAGGTTGGTGTCCAGGGTTAGGTGTTGGATGTTCAATGTCTCTAAGTCGAGTCTCCATGACAAATGTTCAGTGTGAAGGAGCCCCTGTATTATGAAATTTATGGGTTCTTATCCCTAGTATATAAGAACTTGTTTCTATGTATAAAGTTTCTCCATTTTCGTATGCCTATGCAAAAAGGAATGATGCCATATTATCTTGTTGGAACATTTTGGGGTATAAATGACCAGCTATACAATCTCTGTGCCCTGGTTTTAACGTGAGCTTTTATCCAAGCCATACTTTTCTACTAGAATTTCATACTAAGCAGAACCAAAACAAGTTAAAAAAATAAAAAACAAAACAAATGATGGAGGAAGCAACCTTTACATTAGGAAATATGACTATTAAGGAATTAAACATTAAAAGAAAATATAGATATTTCCCTTAAGTCTTTTGAGATAGGGGCCTGCGAGGTGGCGCTAGAGGTAAGGTGTCTGCCTTGCAAGTGCGAGCCAAAGAAAGATTGCGACCGCAGTTCAATCCCCCGGCGTCCCATATGGTCCCCCCAAGCCAGGGGCAATTTCTGAGCGCTTAGCCAGGAGTAACCCCTGAGCATCAAATGGGTGTGGCCCGAAAAACAAAAAAAAAAGAAGTCTTTTGAGATTGTCTTGTGGGGGATGATGAGATCCAGGGCACATTTTCATCCTACACAATGGTCTTATTGAGTCTGAAAAATGGTTTGCAGCAGTAAGGGATCAGGTAGTGTCCTTGAGCTGGGTGTCCCTCTGGAACTGAATTCAATAGTTTTAGACCTAAACAATATTGCCCAGGAGACTATTCTAACCTAAAGAGGTTTTTGATTTTGATTTTTGTTGTTAGGAGAATGATTTATCAACAGGTAAGTACCTCTGTCATTTTTACTCTACATTTGTCTTATGTTTGGTAATGAGATGCACTGCTAGGAGTTATTCCTGAGCACAGAGCCAGGAGTAAGCCTTGAGTATGCTCAGCTGTGGCTGTAAAACAAAAATAAATAAGCAAATTAAAAAGTTAAAATGATTGTATGATCTGCTCTGAAAGAGCGCTGGTGTGTGACTAGCAATCTAGGACAACCTAGGGAAATTAGGCAAATAAATCATGAATCAAACCAACCATCTTAGCAGAAGCCAAGGACATGGATTAGGTTATTATAAGAAGAATCTGTAAAGAATTCTTTAAATCATATTTATTTAATTTTATTTTAGGGACCATATGTGGTGCTACATACCAAACCATGGTCAGTCATGTGCAAAGAAATTGCCATATCCATGATACTATTTCTTAGGGATTTCACAGCATCATTTTAAATATGAAAAGATTGAGAAATCTTCAAGTAGTCAAGTTAGTTTCTTTTTTTTCTTGAAGTTTTCTCTTTCCTAACACATTCAGCATGATATAAAAAGACATGACACATGGCAGAATCAAGTTCTAAATATTAGCAGCAGACTTATTGTGCAGATATTTAATTTATCTTTTATTTAGGCATCTTGATTTATAAGTATAAATGTTTAATGTCATCTAGATACAATACTAATATAACAGGCCTACTAAAATGCCAATATTCCTCTACAAGTCTATTGAAACTTTTCAACCCACTTTTCCATAGAATCAATACTTTGGTCAAAGTGTAAGAGTTATTATTCACTGAACATTGTTTCTTCCTTTTTTTTTTTTGATTCTTTATATTCCAGGTATGCACGAGATCTCTCAGCATGTATCTTTCTCCTGATTGATATTTCATAGAATATCACTGCAGTTTCATCAATGCGGTGGCATAAATCAAGATTTCAAGAATTTCTATTAGCCAAGTCTTCTATATATATATATATATATATATATATATATATATATAGTTGTGTATATATATTTAAATTGAACAAGAAGAATCAATTCAAACTTTTTAAATTGTATGCTAATTATTTTAGGCTCTATTAATTACTCAAATACTAGTCACTTTTACATGTTTAAGTATTTATTAGAGAAGCATCTCCTTTTATATCATAATCTACTTTTTCCTAGTGCTATCATATATGTTGTTTAAAACAATGCATTATTCTTTAATAGTTACAGTGGTTGTAATTTGAAGTCAAGATGTTATCAGGGGGTTGATGTGATAGCACAGTTGGTATGGAGTTTGCCTTGAATGCAGCTGACTCAGGACTGATCCGGGTTCAACCCCTGGCATTCCATATGATACCTTAGCCTGGCTGGAGCTATTTCTGAGCATTGATCTAGAAGTAAGCCACGTGCACTGGTTGGTGGGGCCCAACCTTTCCGCCCTCCAAAAAAGAAGTTAGCAAAGCCATATTTGTGTTAAAGTCTCAAAGGAAATACACTCCTTGACGGTTCTAGTTTCTTGTATGTCAAGCAATTCTTGGCATTTTTTAGATGTGATAATAATCTCAGTCTGATTATATCTTTTGGTGCTATATTCTTCTATATCAGTTTCTCAAAAATCTACATCTCTTTTTGGTTACTATGACATCAATCGTTACAAAATTGTCAACCCTTACCCAATATGTTCTCATCTTAACTAGGTTATATCTTCAATAATTTTTTCTAGTAAAATCACATGTAATGGAAATTAGGAGTTCAACATATAATTTTAGGTTTATACCAAATACATGACTTAAAGCAACTATTACCTTTAAAAAACACTCATGTGTTTATTTTATTAGTTTATTTTTGAAAAAAGAAAATCATATAAAATATAGTTTAATTATAATATATACCATTAAAAAGGGGGAGCAGATCAGTAGCACAGCAGTAGGGCATTTGCCTTGCATGTGGTCGACCCAGGATGGACACATATTCGATACCTAGCATCCCATATGGTTTCCCGAGCCAGGAGCGATTTCTGAGCATAGAGCCAGGAGTAACCCCTTAGTGCTGCTGGGTGTGGTCTCTCTCTCTCTCTCATATATATATATATATGTATGTATGTATATATAATTGATTTCCATGGGAAAGGCAATGGGTCAATTGCCTGTGTTTTGACTAAAAAATATTATTATAGAATTAAGGATTTTCTTTGTTTAGATCACACCTAGCAGCGCTCAGGGCTTATTCCTTGCTCTTCATTCAGAGATCATTCATGGTGGGATTCAGGGGACCATATGGGGTGCCATAGATTGAACCCAGGTCAGCCAAGTGCAATGCAAGTGTCCAATATATTATACTACTGCTCTGGACCCACTATTAGAATTAAGTTATTCTCTTTAGTAATAAATAGGAAATTTCATTGAAAATAATTTCAGAAATCAACAGGGTATTGCAACCAAAACATACAGTATTATTTCAATGAAATCCATATCCCCCCAAAATGTGTTTTTATTAATAAACAAAAAATAACTAAACTGAACATTTAATTGGAGAAATGTGAAAAGGGCACAAAAAAGTATATGAGAAATACAAATAATCAAAAGATGTAAAACCTAGTAGAAATGGATTGAATAAAAAAAATAAATCCTTAAAAGACTGATTCATTTGGGTTAGCATAGATGAGTGTGTTTGGACTAGTACTTAAACTAACTCCACCTTTTGTTCAAAATTTTCTTTTTTCCTTAATGCTCTTAACTTTAAACTTTTGTTTTATAAGTGAAAATCCATGGGACTATTGAGTATGTGAGATTGGTGAAATAGGTCTGATGCTTCTTGATCCTGGGCACAATATTTGTGCGTACTATTTGTGCGGAATTCATGCATATCAAATTCCAGAGGACTTATGACTTGTAGCAACTCATACAGACTACAAAGTCAGTGTAAGTCTGTTCAATTTATAGCTAAGTAATGAAGTGTGAGCTATGAAAACTAGTTTCTTGTTGACAAGAATTTATTCCATATACAGAAAAATAATAACATTCTAAGAAGTAGAAGCAAAAAGAGAATTCTTATGTCTTAATGATTTTCTTTTTCTGTATTAGACTACTATATTAAAAATGTTTTAGTACCTATTTTGACTGGATTTAGAGGTTCGTCCACAAATGACTGTGCTTAGGTCTTAAATTTGACTCTGTACTCAAACCTTCTATGGTGGGTTTGGCGGGGGCATATATGCTACCAGAGATCTAACCTCAATTGGCACCATGCAAAGCTTTATCCAACATATTATATATCTGGTCCCTGAAAATGAGTTTTAAAAAGGAAGGTAACAGTAAAGCAATTATGCATTTCCCAATCTTTTCCCTATGATTAAGTCACATATTGAGAATGTATATAGAGTGTATACATGTCAATAGGTTAAACAAAAACAATTTAATTAGTTCTGTGCAGTATCTTCACTGTTGTGATAAGAATGAGCTTGCATAAATTAAAAATACACATGGTTTTATCTCAGTAACTTTATTTGTAGAATGAATAAATGCTTCTTTATTTCATTAAGAATACAACTGAAGTATGCAAAATAAATAGTAAAATTATACTAATAATTTAAGATTTAAATTATTTACATAGAATGACATTAAATTGCAGGGCAAGTAATATGGGACTTCTATCTTCTTGAGTCTACATGATCAGACACAAAAGTGAATGAGGTAGAGTTCAAACTGTCACACACAAAATTAAATTAAAAAAAAAACAGAATGAACCTTAGAATCCAGACACCTTGAGTCATTCTGTCTCCAGAAATTTAGCAACCTTCCTTATCCATATCATGCAAATAATTAGATCATTTATTTTTAGAAAATTTAAAGACTTTAGAGAAAAGATATTGCGAATTCGTCAGATTAAAAAGGTAGGTTGTTGCATGATCATTGTAAATTAATATTTGCTGTTTGAAAATATCTGCTCATAAAGATTTTCAAACAAGTTCTTTAGTATTTCAGTAAAACTGAAAAACTGACAGTGAAAAATAGAAGATGTTTAAAAATTTTGGAGAAGATAAACACCCTTAAAAATATTAGAAAATGAATCAAAATGCAAAAAGGAAAAATAGAAACTTATAAAACATAAAAATATCAGTAATTAATTTTCAAGAATATATACTCTGTCTTTGAAGTAAAAGAAAGTTACAGAAAGGATGATAAGTGATGGTGAAACGAAGATTTCTTGAAATTTAAAAATAATCTTATAGCATTTAAAATTTGCAATGCAGGAAGGGAAAATCAAGGGAATTTTCTATATTTTTGAATCATAATGACAACACCACACATTGAACTGTTAGAGATATCTTTTTAACCAAATAATTAATTAGTTCATAAAATATACATGCCTATTAATAGGATAATCTGAAATTAAAAAAAAACAAGGAATGGGCATATTTCTTAGTGTTAGAGCACATGAGTCATATGAGTGAGGAGTAGGGTTTATAGGGGAAAGACCTAAAAACAGGAAAAATATATAAGAATTAAGTAAAATGGAAATCTTAAATTTAAAAATAAAACATCTATTCTAATGAAAAGATAGCACAGTGGTAGGGCATTTGCCTTGCACGCAGGTGATCCAGAGTGGTGATTCAAATCCTGGCATTCCGTATTGTCGCCCATGCCTGCCAGGAGCAATTTCTGAGTTCAGAGCCAAGAATAACCCCCGAGCATAGACGGGTGTGACCAGAAGACCAAAAAAAAAAAAAAAAAAAAAAAGGGCTAATAAAGCCTGAAAAATTACCAGAAGAATGAAAGAACAGTATTTTTATAATTTCAGAACACTAGTTTTAAAACAAGAAATACAGTGTTTGATTTTATTTATTTTATATTATATAATATAGATTTATCTAATTTATTTATATATTTAAATATAATATACTATTTATATTATTTAGAGTATAAATATACTAGATATAAAACACTATTTCAGAATTCATTCTAAAATTCTCAAATGTGACAATAGAAGCTAGACATAAAAATGTCCTAGAATTCTGAGTACATCATTCCTATAAATCAGTTAATGAATAATGTATAGATATTTACAAGCATTAAATGGCACAAAACTTTACCTTCTGCATAATACTTTGACTAAGAGCTACTAGTAAATTCAATTTGACAAAATGAATGAGTAAACAGGATAGTCACGAGCTTTAGAAATATTTCATTATGACATATCTTCAGTATAATCAGAAATTAATCACTGTGAAAGTAAAGACAAAGGTATTAAGGGATAAGAACTTGAGTAAAAATAGAAATTATATATTAAATAATGCAATTAACCATTTAGAAAATAATACTGGGAAGCATTTCTCATATATGTTTTAATGAGTGATGGTTAGTTACTTATGAGAATTTACTAAACTTAGTTACTAACTACTGGGGAATTAAAAAAATTAAAAACAATCTCTTTAACTTCCCCTCTCAGCTCAAACATGAAGATAAACACCTGGACATTTGGGTATCCATCTCCAGGACAAAAAAACATTCATTTAAAAGGACTTATATGCACCACTGCTCATTGCAATTCTTAGTATATTAACTAAGATTTGGAATCAACCTAAATGTCCAACAGCAAGTAAGTGGAACATGAAGATGTGGTACATATACACAATGGAATATTCCACAACTGAATGGAATGATGCAATCATGCACTTTGCTGAAACATGGATGAAATTGGAAGACTTCATGTTAATTAAAGTAAAATGTTAGAAGAAATATAAACACAGGATGATAGAATTTATGAGCAGTAATTAAAATAACTGGATGAGGGGAATGCAGTGGATTAATGAAGGGGTGTCTATATCACCACTGACCCCAAAGGATAGGGAGAATTGCCAAAGATCAGTCCAAAGTGAGGGGGTTTGGAATGAGAGAGATACCTGGTTGTCCTTCATATCTAGTATTTATTGTTTAGAACCGGTAAACACAGGAAGAAGGGCAAACATTAACGAACAGTTGCCTATTTATGCTAATCTAATCTAGCCAGGCTTCTATATATCAGAGGGGCCTGGAGTAGCTAATGAAAAATTCTCTGGATTGTTTTCTTCTGGGAGAGGTGGCAGATAAGAGCATAGACAGGATCCCAGCAATAGGGTATTCTCCAAGGGGGCAAGCATTTGATAATTAGTAATTAAGGGTCCCTAAATCACCTTTTAAGCACCTCTTTTCACAATACCATCTTTCTAGCTGAGCATATTTATTTTTAAATGCCTACGTATAGGAAAGAGAAGAAACAAAATGGAGTGGAGTGGAGGGAGAGAAAAGTCAGATGAGAAGCAACAGAAGGCAGGTTAAAAGGAATTCAGATACATTAGTGATAAGGTATGATAGAGCTAAATATCCAAACTATAGCATCAACAATATCGAGACTAGGAGATCCAAACTTTAACAGCTGAACTTAAAAAGGTGCCTGTCAAGATGGCAGTCTGCGGGCAGGGAACCTAGAATCACTAGTGGAGGGAAGTCGGCACCTAGGTTTGTATGTCTAAACCCCAAATATAAATAAATTTATAAATCATGGTGCTTTAATGAAATTAAAAAATAAAGTGGTAAGAACCAAAGAAAGAGATAGTAGTGGCAAGAAAGAATAAAAACACAAGGTAAAGCCTTTCCTTGTGTTTCCAGAAGCACCATTCCTTTACAGTTGTCTCTGCCAGACCTTTGGAACTGGGGATCATGGTTGTTGTGCAGGTTGTATTTCAAACCCTAGAGTAGGGCTTTTTTATTGGTCCCAAGATATATACAGTCTCGTCATGGTTCTATCAGCCAGTCATCTGTAGATTGCGATCTTGGTTTTTGGACCTACCAACGGGTTACAAGTCTTCTGATTTTGACTTATCGATGGCTGGTAAGGTAGGATAACCTGCTCTTAGGTCAAGTTGTTCCCATTTTCCTCGTTGTCAGGATATCGTATTAGAGCTGGCACTCGTTGGTGTTCCAGCAGTATTAAGGTTGTCCCAGATGGGGTTTGTTTCCTGCAGCTATTGTGAAGAACTGTGCCGTTTCTGTGACTGGGATCCAGGGTTCAAGGCTGGATGGATGGGATCTAATCTCCTGAGGTCTAAGTTGATTCCACATGACATATTTTCAAGGTAGGAGTTATCCCTGTATTGTAAACAACTATGAGTTCCTATCTCTAGTAGATAAGAGCTCTTTTTTATGTGAAGATTTCCCCTTTTTTTAGTGTGCCTTTGCAGAGAGAAATGGTGCTACGTTATATTGTTGGTGCATTTGGAGGTGGACAGAGAGGAAAACAGAAACAGGTCACATACCCAAAAAAGATTTAAAAAAGTAGGATTAAAAAATTTATGTGCTCACATATGTATATGTAGAACAGACAATTAAAAAATGAATTAACGAAGTATTTAAAGGACCAAAGTGATGCAGAAGACTACCGTACATTTGGGGAAAGGCCATGACCAAACTGTATATATCTTGGGACCAATAAAAAAGCCCTACTCTAGGGTTTGAACTACGACCTGCACAACAACCATGATCCCCGGTTCCAAAGGTCTGGCAGAGACAACTGTAACGGAATGGGGCTTCTGGAAACACAAGGAAAGGTGTTATCCTAGGTGCCATCCCAGGTTTAGTGCCAAGACCAAGACCACCAACCACAGAAGATGGATTAAAATGACACTGAGGGAACGAAACTTCTAGAACCACAAAGACTGACTTCATCATATGTCCCATCCCTGGAACTGTGCAGATACTGAGATCGATAGATACAGAGGTCTGATTGTATCACCTAGGATGGAACAGAAGTCTTCCAAACAACACAAAAACACCACCGGGAGAGTAAAGGATCCTGAACAGAGGCTATAGTTGATCCCGTGACAATATACTCCAAGGGCGGAGAAACCCCATATCTCTTAGGCCAAGTGAATTCCTTTTGGAATGACCCCAATATTTACTGTGCCAGGGCAGAAGGGAAAGAAAAAAAAACACAAAATATTATTTATCTTTTTATATATATTATTTTTATCTTCATTTATTATCATTATTATTATATTTAACTATCTACTTTTGGTTGATTTTTGTTTTTTGGTGTGGTTATTGAAGCTGTTGCCCCCATTTACACTTTTCTCTTTTCTTTTCTTTTCTTTTCTTTTCTTTTCTTTTCTTTTCTTTTCTTTTCCTTTCCTTTCTTTTCCTTTCTTTTCTTTTCTTTCATTATATGCTCTGCCATGTTTCTTATCTAAAGACTATGGCGGTTTTTTTTTTTTTTGTGGTGCTTAGCATTATTGTTGGAATCCTCACTGGATATTTGACACTTCTTTTTGAACTGGTGAAGTGTTTCACCTTTTTCTCCTTCGTCTCCCTAACTGAGGATGAGACCCTCTAGAAGAATTCTGCTTATTTTCTGCGTATTAGACCTTTAACCCAGTTTACTACTATTCCCTTCTTCAAACAAAAGCACGTAACTTGAACTAGCAAGTCCTGCCCCCCAGTTAGAGGGGGAAATAAGGGAGGCACCAGGACCAAACAGGTGCAAGACTACTAAGTATTAGGCTAGATACAGAGGGAACACATATTCTGGCAGCCCTAGGGGTGAGGGAAGAGCATATGGGAGGTAGGACAAAAACGGAGTTGTAGGGAGGACAAATTGGTGATGGAAACCCCCCCTGATTTTATGTAAATATGTATCTAAAATATTATTGTCAACAATATGTAAGCCACTATGATCAAAGTAAAAATTAAATTAAGAAACAAAAACAAAAAAAACAAAAGGTAAATACAGCATAGTTCACATCAGATATTTTAAATGAAAGACTACAAGAAGATAATACACAGAAGGGTCGGAGATATACAGGGGTTAATGTGTTTGCTTTGCAGACTGCTAATCTCATTTCACTCCTTTTATAAAAAAATTATTTTATTAAAACCATTGTGATTTTACAAAGTCCTTCATAGGTATCAGACATACAATAAATTAGGGCCAATCCCACCACCAGTGTCAGCCTCCCTCCACCAATGCTCCTAGAATATATTCCATACCACCATTATTTGCCCCTCAGTCTGCCAGTATAACAGGCGCATTAAAAGTTTAGATCGTTAAAAAAATAAAGTTTAGATCATTAGAGTTTAGGTCTCTTGAGTCCATTCTTATTGTCTTTGACTTGGATATTTAGTTGTCTTTTTTTTTAATCTCTACCAATGTACCTGAGACCTCTTGGCCTTTGGCCCCATCCTTTCATATTTGTGTTTCTTTCTCAATTAAATTTCTTTTCCTCTCCTTACTATACTCTGCGGAAAAGGATATTTAAAGAACCCCCATTTAGAACATTACATTTCTTCATGAAGCTATCCTTAGTACTACATATAAGTGATATTATTCTATATTTATACTTCTTTTTCTGTCTTACTCTGTTTAACATAATATCTTCCAGTTCCCTTCATATAGCAGCAAACTGCATAATTGCATCATTTCTTATAGCTATGTAGTATTTAATTGTATATATACATATATGTATATATGTATATTTACCACATCTTCATGATCCACTCATCTGCTGTTTGAAGTTTATCAAATTTACCGGTGTATAAGACAATTGGGTGTATAAGACGACCCCTAAATTTTACAGTTAAAGCATAGGTTCAAAAGTTATACTGCAATAGATTTCCTCTCTAACTCTGGCCAATCTGAGCAGGCTTTTTACAGTGTAGATTCGGGTCCAGAACATTGTCTAATTTACATGCATCAAAAGCCTGCTTGGATTGGCTGAGTCAGAGAGGCGGTCCGAGCAGCCTTGCAGTGATTGGTGCAGGATTGAGTTGGAAAATTAGTTTTGTGGCAATATTCAGACAATTTTCGTTTAGCGGCATATTGAAACATTTCCGGGATATACTCGGTGTATAAGATGACCCCCGATTTTTGCTTGACTTTTTTTGTTTCAAAAGTCATCTTCTACACTGGAAAATATGGTACATTGATTCCTAGTCTTAGCTATTGTACTGAGTGCCGCGATGAATAGCAGTGTGCATTAATCCTTTTGGATGAATGTTTTTCTGTCCTGGGTATAGTTATCCAAAAGAGGGATTACTGGGTCTATGGCAGCTTTATTTCAAGTTTACTGAGAACCTTTCATACTGTTTTCCATAGGGGTTGAATCAGGCAGCATTCCAAACAGTGGATGGGAGTTCCTTTCTTATCACATCCCTCCCAACAGAGATTTCTCCTAGTATTTTTGATATGTGCCATCCTCACTGGTATAATATGATTGTTTATAATATGATATAATATATAATATAATATGATATATAATAGAATATAAAATATAATAGAATATAAAATATAATAAATATAATGTGTAATACATAATATGTATAATATAATCTCATTGTTGTCTTGATTTGGGTTTTTCAAATGATAAGTGATGATGAGAAATTTTCATGTGCCTGTTGGCTATCTGTTGGTTTTCCTCAGAGAAGTGTTTGTTCACTTTGTTTTTTAATGTGGTTTTACATCTTAGTTCACTCTTTGGAACTGCATATGGTTTCCTGAAAACTTTTAGGAGTGATCTGTGATCATAGATCCAGGAGTAAAACTTATTGACAGTGGGGTGTGTCTCAAACCTCCCTAAAATTTATTTAAAATATGAATATTGTAATATATTCTAAGTCTGAAGGAAAAGTTCAATCAACCAAGAATTCTCTACATTTCAAGGTTATATCTTAGATGGAGAGATTGATAAAAAATATTCTGAAACAAATAACAACTGGGGACATTTTTTAATCTAAAATAGCTTGCAGTTAATATTGAATAGCCTCCTATAAAACTGCAAATGTCTGATGGTAAAACCTAAATTATTGCAGAGAAGAAACAATTTCCTCCATATTCAATAATGTCTCTAAATATCAGTGTCAAACTAAACTCTCTTAATAGAGTGGTAGAAGAGAGGTAGAAAATTTGTCTTTCATGTGGATGACTTAGGTTCTATCCATGGATTCCCATATGATCCCTGATCCTCCCAAGAGTGAATCCTGAAGCACAGAGCCAAGAGTAACTGAGAACTCCACTGAGTACCAGGCCCCCTGCTTCCCTGCTCCCAAAAGCAGAGTGATTGGATAGCTCAGGAAAAAATAGGAAACATTCTGCTACCCAAAAGAGACATACATGAATTGTCATGATAAATAGAGACTAGACTAAACAGTTTATAAACAATAAGGTCTAAATAAGGTCTAAAAACTAAGAGGTTTAAAAACAACTTTCCCCCACTGTAAATTGTACTACAAAGCTATAGTCATTAAAACAGCATCATATTGAAATAAAGACAGACTCTCAGATCAGTGGAATAGACTTGAGTATTCAGAGAATGTTCACCAAGCATACAATCAATTAATATTTGATAAAGGGGCAAGAAATCCAAAATGAAGCAAGGAAAGCCTCTTCAACAAGTGGTGCTGGGACAACTGTCAGCCACCTGCAAAAAACCGAACTCAGACCTCCATCTAACACCATGCACAAAGGTCAAATCCAAATAGATTAAAGACCTTGATATCATACCCAAAACCATAAGGTATATAGAAAAACACATAGGTAAAACATTCAATGGCATTAACACTAAAGGCATCTTCAAGGAGGAAACAGCATTCTCCAAACAAATGGAAGTGGAGATAAACAGATGGGACTATATTAAGCTGAGAAGTTTCTGCACTTGAAAGGAAATAGTGCCTCAGACACAAAAGCCACCCACAGAATGGGAGAAACTATCAGATAAGGGGCTAATATCCAAATATCCAAGGTACTAACAGAACTTAACAAGAAAAAATCTAACTCCATCAAAAAATTGAGAAAAGAAATGAACAGATACTTTCTCAACAAAGAAATACAAATGGTCAAAAGGCACATGAAAAAATGTTCCACATCACTAACCATCAGCAAAATGCAAATCGAAACATTGATGAGGTATCATATCAAGTCACAGAGACTGGCTCACATCACAAAGACCAAGACCAATCAGTGCTAGTGGGGAGGTGGAGGGAAAGGATCTCTCATTCATTGCTGGTGGGAATGCCTTCTAGTCCAGCCTTTCTGGAAAACAATATAGTAATTACTCAAAATCTGAAAATTTAACTCCCATATGATCCAGTTATACTACTAGGAATATACCTCAGGAACAAAAAAAAGCACAATGCAAAAATTCCTTCCTCATATCTATATTCATTGCAATCTATTTACAATAGCCAGACCCTGGAAACAACCAAGATGCCCCTCAACATATGAATGGCTAAATGAATGGCTAAAGAGATGAAGTCATGAAATTCTCCTATACATGGATGTACATGGAATCTATTATGTTGAGTGAAATAAGTGAGAGGGAAGGAAAGACACATAGAATAGTCTCACTCATCTATGGGTTTTAAGAAAAAAGACAGAGACAATAGAGACAATATAGATAAGACAAAAGAGATAAGGGTCAGAAGGACCAGCTCACAGTATGACGCTCTCCACAAAGAGTGGTGAGTGCAGTTAGAAAAATAATCACACTAACAATTACCATAGCAATGTCAGTGAGTGAGAGAAATGCAAGGCCTGTCTTGAATACAGACTGGGCAGATGGAGATGGGAGACAGGGTGCATTGGTCGTGGGAATGTTGCACTGGTAACACCCAAATACAGTCATGCCTTTAATCAAGGTGCTTAAATAAAAATATTTTATCTTTATTTAAACAGCTTGATTACAAATATGATTGTGATTAGGTTTCAGTCATGTAAAGAACACCCCTTCACCAGTGCAACATTCCCACCACCAATGTCCCAAATCTCTCTCCATCCCACCCCACCCCCACCTGTACTCTAGACAGGCTTTCCAGTTCCCTCATTCATTCACACGATTATGGTAGTTCTCAGTGTAGTTATTTCTATAACTGCACTCACCACTCTTTGTGGTAAGCTTCATGAAGTGAGCTGGAAGTTCCAGCCCTCCTCTCATTGTCTCTGAGGATTGTTACAAAAATGACTTTTATTTTTCTTAAAACCCATAGATGAGTGAGACTATTCTGCGTCTCTCTCTCCCTCTGACTTATTTCAAACAGCATGATAGACTCCATGTACATCCATGTATAGGAAAATTTCATGACTTCATCTCTCCTGACGGCTGCATAATATTCCATTGTGTATATGTACCACAGTTTCTTTAGCCATTTGTCTGTTAAAGGGCATCTTTGTTACTTCCAGAGCCTGGCTATTGTGAATAGTGCTGCAATAAATATAGGTGTGAGGAAGGGGTTTTTGTATTGTATTCTTGTGTTTTTAGGGTATATCCCTAGGAGTGAAATAGCTGGGTCGAATGGGAGCTCAATTTTCAGTTTTTGGAAGAATCTCCATATCGCTTTCCATAGAGGTTGGACTAGATGGCATTCCCACCAGCAGTGGATAAGAGTTGCTTTCTCTCCACATCCCCATCAGCACTGATTGCTCTCTTTCTTTGTGATGTGTGCCAATCTCTGTGGTGTGAGATGGTATCTCATAGTTGTTTTGATTTGCATCTCCCTGACGATTAGTGATTAGGAGCATTTTTTCATGTACTTTTTGGCCATTTGTATTTCTTTTTTATCAAAGTGTCTGGGAATACATTAAGCTGAACAGCATCTGCACCTCAAAAGAAATAGTGCCCAGGCTACAAGAGCCACCCACACTGTGGGAGCAACTATTCACCCAATACCCATCAGATAAGGGGCTAATATCCAAAATATACAGTGCACTGACAGAACTTTACAAGAAAAAATCTAATCTCATCAAAAAATGGGGAGAAGAAATGAACAAATAAAATATTTTTTAAAAATACTGACTAAGGGCCCGGAGAGATAGCACAGCGGTGTTTGCCTTGCAAGCAGCCGATCCAGGACCAAAGGTGGTTGGTTCGAATCCTGGTGTCCCATATGGTCCCTCGTGCCTGCCAGGAGCTATTTCTGAGCAGATAGCCAGGAGTAACCCCTGAGCATCGCTGGGTGTGGCCCAAAAACCAAAAAACGGGAGTCGGAGAGATAGCATGGAAGTAGAGCATTTGCTTTGCATGCTGAAGGACGGTGGTTCAAATCCTGGCATCCCATATGGTCCCTCAAACCTGCCAGGAGCGATTTCTGAGTGTAAAGCCAGGAATAACCCCTGAGTGCTGCCAGGTATGACCCAAAAATGAAAAACAAAAACAAAACAAAAAAAAATACTGACTAAAATTGTACTTTAAAAGCAAGAAAGGCCATATTAAATCAGAATATATTTCATTAAAGCTAACTATGTTATTTGTCTTTATATTGGTTAAGGGATCATAAAGCTTAAAAGTTTTCAGCATATTTACATCAAATGAATGTTCAAAGTTTACAAAGCAATTGGTAATTGAAATGAGTAGGTGCATTGACATCAATACAATCATATTGGGAAATTAAATACCCCATTCCGGTCATTGAAAAAGTCACCTAAGTTGAACATCATTAAGAGAACAAGAACCCTAAATGAAGAACTGGAAGAAATGAGAATAATAGGTAGGTATCTATCATCTATCTATCTATCTATCTATCTATCTATCTATCTATCTATCTATCTATCTATCTATCTATCTATCTATCTATCTATCTATCTATCTATCTATCTGTCTGTCTGTCTGTCTGTCTGTCTATCTATCTATCTATCTATCTATCTATCTATCTATCTATCTATCATCCATCTATCTATCCTATCTATCTATGTCTGTCTATCTATCTATCTATCTATCTATCTATCTATCTATCTATCTATCTATGTCGTGAAAATAAAGATCATATCCAGGATTTGGAGTGATAGAACAGCGGTAGGGCATTTACCTTGCATGCTGCCGACCTGGGATGGACCCGTGTTTTATCCCTGGCATCTATTATAGTCCTGTGAGGCTGTCAGGAGCATTTTCTAAGTACGGAACCAGGAGTAACCTCTGAGTGCTGCCAGGGTTGATCCAAAGTAATATATATAATCAAAATATCTTTTCAGACTGCAGAGTCATTGATGTCTAAATTAATTATAGAAACTAAGTCAGGGTTTGTTCTAACATTTATGAACTGAACAATACAGAGTAAAATAATATTTGGACAAAGAGGAAATGTGAACATAAAAACTATTTAAAAAGAATAAAATTGAGGGGCCAGAGAGATAGCACAGTGGTAGGGCGTTTGCCTTGCAAGCTGCCGACTCAAGACCAATGGTGGTTCAAATCCCGGCATCCCATATGGTCCCCTGTGCCTGCCAAGAGCGATTTCTGAGCACAGAGCCAGGAGCAACCCCTGAGCGCTGCTGGGTGTGCCCCCCCAAAAAAAAAACAAAGAAAAGAATAAAATTGACACACAGACTATAACAATTTTGTGAACACGGAAAAAGCAGTAGTAAGATGCAGACTTGTAGCAATACAGCAAACAAGACAAAGTTAAATAAAATACACTAAATACACAGCATACAAATATAATAAAGAAAACAAATGAATTCAAGAATAAGAAGAAAATAAGTAGAAAATTTAAATTATTCAAATTAGAAATCAATTATGTATAAATCATCAGAGCAATAACAAAATAAAAGGAAATGATTTTTTTGAAAGAACAAAATTGACAAATACTAAGTTATACACATTAGAAAAACCAGAGGGAACACCCAAAGAAAAAGTATGAGATGAAATGGGGAGAAATTACAGCAGATAGATCAGAAATATGAAAGGCCATATGTCATTATGGAGAACCTAGAAAAAAGTTTAAAAATTGATTAATATCAGGAAGAAGTAGAAACCTGAACAGATTAATCATGTGTAAGGAAATGTAAACATTAACAAAAATATTCTCCCTAAGGATAAAGCTCATATCCAAATAAGTTTAATAAAGACATTTACCAAATCTTCAATAAAACTGTACATATACTAATTAAGCTCTTATAAATAGTAGTAATTCTTCCCAATAGTCTCTATGAATCCAATACTGCCCTATAATACATTAAGATATAACACTAAGAAAGAAATTTACAAGTTCATATTTCTGATGAAAATCAATATAATTATCTTCAACAGAATAGAATCTAACTATAAAAATATAGTAAATAGATCATATGCCATG
This sequence comes from Suncus etruscus, assembly GCF_024139225.1. Lineage (NCBI taxonomy): Eukaryota > Metazoa > Chordata > Mammalia > Eulipotyphla > Soricidae > Suncus > Suncus etruscus. Next base: position 114,609,384 of record NC_064868.1, read on the forward strand.
ATTAATTGTATCTATATAAAATGCAGGAATGATTCAATATATGCAAATCAGTTTTGTATAATACACTATATCATGAAGAAGAAAGATACAATTTAGTAATTTAAACACTTTGACAATAGTCAACACCTATGATTTAAATTTATATATAAATAAACGTCAACAAAAGTAGAAGTAAGTTAATAATCTCTAGATATTAACAGCTGTGGATAATAAGCCCAGAGCAAACATCATACTCAACAAAGAAAAGCAGAAAGTTTTTGTCTACAATCAGTGAAAAGACAAGAAAGTACATTTTCACTTCTTTTTTTCCATTACCTTGTAAGTCTTTGCATAGTAACCAGGCAAGAAAAATTGGAAAAAAATTGAAATATCACCATAAGAAGATGACATGATAATATATAAGACCCTAACAATGCCACTGAAAATCTTGTAGAAAAATATTAACTATAAATTAAATATAAAACATGTTATATTTCCTTTTTTGGAGACGCACACTTGTGATGCTCCGGGATTAATCCTGATTTTACATTCAGAAAGTGATCCTGGCAGGCTCAGGGGACCATATTGAATGCTAGGGATGGAATCCAGTTTGGCTGCATGTAAGGCAAAAGCCCTACCAGCTATGCTATTGCTATGTCCCAATGTTATATTCTTTTTTATAATTATCTTTATTTAAACACCGTGATTACAAATATGATTATAGTTGTATGATTACAGTCATGTAAAGAACACCCCCCCCTTCACCAGTGCAACATTCCCACCACCAATTTCCCAGATCTCCCTCTTCCCCACCCCCCCCACACCTTTACTTGAGACAGGCCCTCTACTTCCCTCATTCATTGACATTGTTATGATAGTTTTCAGTGTAGTCATCTCTCGAACTGCACTCATCACTCTATGTGATGAGCTTCATGTCATGAGCTGCACCTACCAGCCCTCATCTCTCTTGTCTCTGAGATACTGTTAAAAATGTCTTTCATTTTTCTTAAAACCCATAGATGAGTGAAATCATTCTGCATCTTTCTCTCTCCCTCTGACTTACTTCACTCAACATAATAGATTCCATGTAAATCCATGTATAGGAAAATTTCATGACTTCATCTCTCCTAACGGCTGCATAGTATTCTATTCTGTATATGTTTAGGAGAGTGATTTCTTCCTGCTGTACATATCCCTTGATTAGTACATAATATCCATCTTTGTCCCTTACAACTATTCTGAGTATAAAGTTTTTGTCATCTGATATTAGTATGGCCACCCCCACTTTTTTTTTTGTTTGTTTGTTTTTGGGTCACACCCGGCGGTGCTCAGGGGTTACTCCTGGCTGTCTGCTCAGAAATAGCTCCTGGCAGGCACGGGGGACCATATGGAACACCGGGATTCAAACCAACCTCCTTTAGACCTGGATCTGCTGCTAGCAAGGCAAACGCTGCTGTGCTATCTCTCCGGGCCCCACCACTGCTTTTTTAAGGGTGTTGTTTGCTTGAATGATTTTCCTCCAGCCTTTGATTTTGAGTCTATATTTATTTTGACTATTCAGGTGTGTTTCCTGTAGGCAGCAGAAGGTTGGCTTCAGATTTTTTATCCATTTCGCCACTCTGTGCCTCTTAACTGGTGCATTTAGTCCATTGCCATTGAGAGAAATAATTGTCATGGGTTTTATTGCCATATTTGTGTAGAAGTTTGGTGTGTTTTTCTTTCTGTCTTGTCTTTAGAATAGATCTTTCAGTTTTTCTTTTAAGGCTGGTTTTGAGTCTGTAAAGTTTTTGAGCTGTTGTTTATCTGTGAAGCCATGTATACTTCCTTCAAACCTGAAAGTGAGATTTGCTGGGTGCAGTATTCTGGTGAAGCATTTATTTCATTGTGTTTTGTCACTATATCCCACCACTGCCTTCTGGCCTTTAGTGTTTCTGGTGACAGGTCTGCTGTAAATTTCAAGGATGCTCCCTGGAATGTAATTTCCCTTTTTTATCTTGCTGCTTGCAGTATTCTATCTCTATCTGTGGGATTCATCATTGTGACTAGGATGTGTCTTGGGGTGTTTCTCCTGGGGTCTTTTTTAGCTGGTACTCTTTGGGCATGCAGGATTTGGTCACATGTTTTCTTTAGCTCTGGTAGTTTCTCTGTGATGATGTTCTTGACTGTTGATTCTTCCTGGAGATTTTCTTCTTGGGTCTCCGGGACTCCAATGATTCTAAAGTTGTTTCTGTTGAGCTTATCAAAGACTTCTATTTCCATCTGCTCATATTCTTTGAGTAATTTTTCCATTGTCTGATCATTTGATTTAAGGCTTTTTTCCAATTTCTTCTGCTGTGTAAAGTTGTTATGCATCACATCTTCCAGCGCACTAATTCTATCCTCAGCTGCTTTTAACCTGTTGGAAAGCTCATCCATTATGATCTTCAATTCATATACTGAGTTTTTCAGACCTGTTATTTGACCTGATATTTCAGTTTGGAGTTTTCTGATTTCTATCTTTATATTCTCTTGATTTTTATTAGTATTCTGATCTACACTTTTTTTGAGTTCTGTGAGCATCCTCCATATTTCTTCTCTAAATTCCATTTCTGAAAGACTGCTTAGGTGGTTGGCCATTGTTGGGTCATCAGAGTTTCCATCTTTATTTTCTATGGCTGAAGTTGGTCTGTGTAGTTTCCCCATTGTCACGCTTATGCTGTGGGTTTTTCTACGTGTTGTGGTAGTATTCATTGTCTAGGTGGAGTGCGCGACTGCGGAGCGGCCACACTCCTCTGCTTCATCCCCTTATAGGTGGGCTTAAGGGGGCCAGCAGAGTCAGCTTTATCCACAATTCTGGCCCAGAAAGACTAATCTCAGCTGAGGCAAGCCGTCAGGGGATGAATGCCAGAGAAGATCAAAGTTCCCAGGTTGAAGCAAGCTGGGGGAAGCCCCAAAATGTCTGCCGAGCTTAAGGGGCCCAGCAGAGTCTGTCTTATCCACAACTCTGGCCTGGAAAGACACACCTCAACTGAGGCACGCCCTCAGGGGATTAATGCCAGAGAAGATCAAAGTACCCAGGTTGAAGCAAGCTGGGGGAGGCCCCCAAATGTCTGCCGAGCTAAGGGGCCAAGCAGTCAGCTTTATCTGCAAGTTTGGTCCGGAAAAACTCACCTCAGCTGAGGCAAGCCATCAGGGGATGAATGCCAGAGACAATCAAAGTTCCCAGATTGAAGCAAGCCAGGGTAAGCCCCAAAATGTCTGCCGAGCTTAAGGGGCCCAGGAGAGTCTCCCAATGTTATATTCTATATGCAAATAATTAATTTATTTATACATAAATAAAATGATTTCCCAAATAATATAATTAAAATAGTGCCCTGAAACACAAAGTACCTAGGAATCAACTTAAAATTTGTGCATACATGGAAAACTGTCTCTATAGAAGAAAATGAAAGATAGAAATAATTGTCCAAATATTTCAAGTTCATGTATCTGAAAAATTAAAATCGCCAAAATAGATATTCTACACAATGTGATATATGTAGAATAAGTGCAATATAAAATAAAAATAAAAATGATATTTACCAAGAATAGTAAATCTATAAATTAGATTAAATTTGTATGCAATCATAAAACTTACTGAATACACAAAGCAATTATGATAAAACATAAGGTATTGAATTCATTATTTTTAATATAGTACACAGCTTTATAAATCAAAAACTTGTAACACTAGAATAAAGACAGACTTTCAGACAAATGAGAGCCCAGAGCTTGAACCCTCAGATATATGGAGAGCTAGTCTTAACAATGAGATGTAATGAATGAAATGGGGTAAATAAAGTTCCTACCCTTCCTTACCATGTAAGTTAGAACTTTGCAGAGTAGTGGAATCAAGGTTGAAAGTTTATTTTACTCTGTAATTTGAATGTCATTCCACTCTTTCCTTGCCTGCACCGTTCCATGTAGGAGATTTGTTGTGATTCTTTTATTGTTTTTCTTATATTTAAGGTTTTCTTTCTCTTGCTGCTTAAAGACTTTCATCTTTATATTTTTCCACTTTGATTATATTTTTATATTCTATTTGAATCCATTTGGTTTGATACTCTTGAAGTTGTGGAGCTGTCTCTCTGGACAGTGGGGAAAGTTCTCAGCTTTTTTTTATCACTCTCATGACTTGTTCTCCCACCATTTGTCTTTCCTTTTCTCCTGTTTTCCTCAACTTCTGGTATTCCTATAATTTGGACAATGTTGTTCTTATCTTTGTTCATGATGTGTCTGATGTTTTCTTCAATTCTATTGTCTTGGTTTTAATTTCCGAAATCCTTATCCATGTTAGCTTGTATTCTGTCTTCAAGTTCGCCTATATAGTTCACCCTCTTTGTGATTATGCTACTAAGGTTTGCTAGCATATTTTTTAGCTCCTTCAAATTTCATTTTATTGAATCATCAACTGAAAGAGTTCTTTGAGTTACTTGAATTTATCATCTAGTGATTACTCGATTTCACTGGCAATCGCTTACTTAATTTCTGTTGACAGTGCAGTGAGTATTGATTTTAGGTGTTCATTGGCTAGGCTCAAGCATTATGATGGGTTTGGGAATTTGCCTGTGTTTCTGTCCCTATCTGTGATTGTAGCTGAGTTTCATAGTTTTTTCCATTATTCTTTAAGTTCTGTGGGTATTAATGGTTGAGATATAATGCCACTTACTTGAGAACTATTATGTTGAGTTGTTTATTCCAATTGGCTAGTAATAATACTTCTGCTGTTCACATTGTTTTCCTTATCATTTAGTGTTATTTGAGTATTTCCAGAAAATTGTCAAGTAGTAATTTTCTTCTGATAATTAATATGCCTGTCAATATTCTTTCTGAGAAATAGGAATTTATGAGAGATATATGTAGTAAGGTTTTTGGATTTAGAGGATATAGAAATGAGTAAGGGTCAATCACTAGACTAGAGGTAGGGTACTATAGCACAGGATAAAAGGATAAAGTTTCCAAACTTACAAAGCTTGTGGCTATGTGGAATTTCAGGCAGGAAAATCATATTTATATTTTTAAGTACTTTCCATAACTTTTTTCATCGAGAATGTAAATTTCCACCAACAGTATGCCAGAGTTCCTCTTTCTTCATGCTTTCCTTAGTAATTGTTTCCCATATTTTCACCAGTGTTTCTGACTGTTGGAATATGATATTCAATAATTGTTTTGATTTTCCTTCCCCTAACAGTAAGTAATATTTACCATTTTCCATTTATCCGGTGTTAAGCAATTTTGTTTATTTGATTTTGGTATAGCAACTTTACATGCATTTTTACAATTTACTTAGTTATTGATTTATTTTAGACCTGCAGGGCTAACAGAAGCCAGTGAAAATTTGGAATTTTATCTAATTGTCCTAATTTTTATTTAGACACCCTGATTTACAATAGTGTTAGTTAGTTTTTCCGCATTAAATCACTCAACACCAGTGATTTCCATAGGGGTTTTTGTTCTTTGTTCTTGAGTTCTGTTAGTACTTTTGTGTTTTATATCAGCTACTTGTTTGTCTTATGTTCAGTTATCTATTAATCTACACCCAATTGCTACATTGCCTTTTTGGTTTTGTGGTAGATTGTTTTACTTTATAAAAGTTTTTAAATTTGATGTCTCTTCATTTGTTTATGTTTGCTTTAATTTTCATTGATGCTGGAATTGAGTCTTCTAATACATCTCTTGAAATGTGTCACCTGTTTTCTATGAAAATTTCTACTTGTTTTATGGCCATACCCATTTGTCTTCAGTGAGTAACTCTGGTTCTGCACTCAAGGATCACTTCTGGCTAGTTCAGGTGATTACACATATTTGTGCCAAAGATCAATCCTGGGTCAGCAAGTCAAATGCTCTTCGCATTGGACTATTTTTTTGACCCTGTGAATTAGTCTTTCTTCTCCTTTTGATATCTAAATTCTTTATTGTTTTTGTTTCTGAGTCACACCCAGCAGCTCTCAAGGGTTAATCCTGGCTCTGAACTCAGAAATCACTCCTGGCAGGCATTGGATGTCAGGATTTGAACCATTTTTCATCCTAAATCAGCTGCATGCAAGGCAAAATGCCTACCACTATGCTATCTCTCTGGCCCTGGAATCTAAATAATTATTTTTTAATTTTTGTATATATTTTTAAAGAATGATCAAGTTATATCTTTTTCACATGTGACTGTCCAGTTTTTCCAGCACCATTTGATGAAAAACATTTCTTTTTCCTTTGCAGGGACTTGTCTCCTTTGTCATAGATTAGATGTCCATATATTTATGATCTCTTTTTTTATATTCCATTAACCTATGTGTTTTTAGTTCAGTAGCATACTGTTTACCTACTATTGATTTATTATATTGTTTGAAATCAGGGAGACCAATTTCTCTGCTTTCTTCTTTTTCTCTCAGAAATGTTTTGGATAATTGAAAATAGTTTAGTCTGCTCACTTAAGAATATCATTGGCATATTGATAATGGCTGTGTTGTATTGAATGTAGACACCTTTATTTGTGATGGTAATTTTTGGAGAGGGCCAAAACCTACGGCTCTCAGAAGTTATCCCTGGCTCTATTCTCAGAAATCACTCCTGACACACTCAGGGGACCATATGGGATGCCAGGGATTGAACTCGGTTCAGCCACATGTGAGGCAAATGCCCTACACACTATGTTATCATTCCAATCTAGGACATTTAGTTTCTTTAAGTCAAATATTTATTCAACTTTTTAAGAGAAATATGAAGAGATTTTGTATGTGTGAGAGGAGAGAGACAGAAAGAGACAGAGTGTGTGTCTGAGAAAGAGAGAGTGGAGGGGGGATAAACCTCAGACTACAAATATTTCCAGGGAGAAATGTTGGCCAATTTCCAGCAAGAAGATGCAAGCTTGATGCAATTGGAACATTCATTTCTTCAAATCTACAAATATTATGTCCTTATAAAGTTATTTTTATCTTTTTGATACCACTCTAAATGAGATTTATTTTCTGAACCTCTCATCTGATTCAAAATTCACTTTTGTACATATAAATGCTATATTTGTGTGTATTTATCTTGTAGTTTTCCACACCACTGAACTCATTTCCAGGTTCTTTCACTGTGGCATCTGTAGGATTTTAAGAAAATTATAATATCACCCACAAATAGAAATCTTTTACATCTTTTTCAATTTTGTTTTCTTTTAATTATTTTTCATGACTAATTTTTTCAAACGAGGACTTCCAGAACTATGTTGAATAGTAATGATGATAGTAGACTTCCTTGAATTGATAATGCTAAGCAAGGCAATGAAAGACAAATGCCAAATTGAATACTTATACCAGAGTCAAATTTATTGAAAAAAATAAACTGACGGTAGTACTGATGAAAATCATGGTTGTCTCAAAGGAGAAAAAAGTAGGGTATAGGAAGAACGAATAGTCAGGGTTTGTTTCTTTGTTTTTTGGGCTATGGGAAGGTAAAAACACATGAACTTAGGTGGGAAGGATATAGGGAGTATTATGCATACACAAATATGAACCCCTGAAATTCTGTGATATGTAAAACAATAAAAGTAATAAGTATTTTATAACTTATCAAAATAAATTATAGGAACAAATTGTGGAGAAATAATAAAAATTATATTGCTTTAGAACTGTTAAAATTGGTGCCAAAATGAACTTTGAAACATGTCTAAATCCATCCTGAATTCACAATATGAAGTACATATAAAATTATATATAATTTATACATAAATTCATATAAAATTATATACAATTAAGAAAAATGCAAGAAAAGATCACTTTTAGCAGGACTTCGGGGACCATATAGAGTGCCAGATATTGAACATAAGTCAACGAATGCAAGGCACTCTACTATCTTTCTAGCCACCAGAAAAATTTGAAAGCAACCAATAATCAAACATATTTTTCAACAGCCTATAATAATAGTATTTAGGCTATTTTCTCTACAGCTGGTAAAACAGATACATATATACTTATATAATTAGTTATATGTTACCATTGATATGCTGAAAGAAAACATAGTTTTCCTTCTACAATTTTGTGACTTTTAAATTACTACTATTCAAACTAAAACATTTAAAAAAGATTCATATATTTTATTATTGTACAAGAAAGGAACACTGGACTCAGTTATTAGAATAAGATATAGTTCTTAAAAATGAGTTAGATAATACAGATAAGTTACCTGGAGACCCAGTTTGATCTACATCACTGCATATGAGCATCACTCTGAGTGACCCTAAGAACAGAGCCTGTAATAAACTCTGAAGACTTTTCAATACAATTAGAAACCCTCCAAAAAACCCAAAAATATAAAATACAAAGAATTCAAAAAAATAAATTGAAATATTAAAACAAGTAAATTAAGAATTTTAGATATGTTTGAGTACATTATCACCATTTTAGGGATTCAAAAAGGTTAATGGCAATATATGAAATAAAATAATGAGAGGTGGAGGGATAGAGCACTTGCCTTGCACACAGATGACCCAAATTTAATCCCTGTCAGCATATAGTGTCCACTGAGCAATGCCAGGATTTATCCCTGTGCACAGAAACAGAAGTAAGCTCTGATAAAATTAAGGGTGTAGTTAAAAATACAGCATGAAAATATTTTAATAATACTGAAAGAAAGAAAAATAATAGAGAAAGTTGATGTAGCCTAGTTAATAGAAATACAACATATTTTGTAAAAGGCATTATTTAACTTGGTTATACATATGCATCATAAAAAAGAACTTAGTCAGGGCCGGAGAGATAGCATGGAGGTAAGGCGTTTCCCTTTCATGCAGAAGGTCATCGGTTCGAATCCCGGAGTCCCATATGGTCCCCCGTGCCTGCCGGGAGCAATTTCTGAGCATGGAGCCAGGAGTGGCCCCTGAGCACTGCCGGGTGTGACCCAAAAACCACAAAAAAAAAAAAAAAAGAACTTAGTCATTGGGTGATGCAATTATAAAGGTTTATCATCAGAATCTCACAACACACAATGTGCATATTAATTGGATTTTAGGTAGGAATTAGGAAATAAAAATAAATTGAGATTTTGACATTTACTTCTAGGATTGATAGATTATTAAAATCAATAATAAAATGTAGTACTGAAACAAAATTCAGAGAAGACATATTATCAGCATATAAGGAATATTTTTGAATTGATTATATTCTCAGCAGTCTTTTTCCAAAATATTCAGCTTCTTTGAGAGACTTTTGTTTTGTCCAATTCAGTAACTACTAGGCAAATGTGGTTCTAGAGCATTTTCAATGTGGTTCATGCAATTAACTGAATGTTTAGTTTTAGTGATTTGTCTAATGCAAATATAAAGAGCTTTATATAACATTTTTACTTAAAGTTATGTAATTTTTATTTGATAAATTATAATGGAATTCTTACAATGTTTATTCTATTAGGTTAAATTTACTGTTAAAGATCTCTATTGTTTTTCTCAGTGCACTATTGTACTATATATTTTGAATTCTGTTTGTTTTTTTAATGGCTTTTTACTTTGTAAAAAATCATTGTTATTGTTTTTTGTTCAGTCATATTTTCTGTTGTCAGTGGCTGAATTTATTTAATGTTTTAATTGATATACATTTAAATCTATTCACATATGTATAAAATATTATTCCACAAGATATTACCTTATACTTTTTAGATTGTCTATCAGAATAAAGACAAGAGATGATAAATGTTGGTGAGAATAAGGAACAAATGGACTACTTGTGTACCATTGATAGGAATGGTCTAACCAATGCTAAAAAACAGTATGAAGACTCCCACTAAACTAAAACTGAAACAAACATATGAGCCACATAGTTCTCTGTCCTCCCCATCCCCCTTCTTCCTGTGTAACCTTATCTGATGGTAAGATCTGCCTATTTCTAGGATGGGTCTTTGGTAGGTAACAAAAGGATTACCTCAGAGGCAGGAAAGGGATTGATTGGGAGGATTGATTGAGAGAGATTCAGCAAGAGAGGAGAGGGAGAGCTGGCAGGATGAAGGAGAAGAGACATGTTGAATGCAGGGCTAATAATTGAGCTTACTTGAAAGGTTATGATAGAAGCCACACCTGTTGGCTAAGCCCTTGAATAAAGCTGATGTCTCCTGAAATCTGCCTGTGGAGCATTTCCTCGCTGCCACTTTAAGACTCACTGGCTGGAGGGAGTTGGAGATGCATGGCCTGGGCTGGCAGAGAAAGGCCTCTCCATCCATCTCACCATCATCCATCACCATCCAGGACTTTTTAATACAACACTCCACATTTGAGTATATATCCAAAAGATATGAAAACTAGATATGAGAAAATGTATGAACCCTCTTGTTCATGACACCACTATTCAAAAAAATCCAACATGCGAAAATAATGCAATTTCCCATTAATCAATGCACTAATAAATTATATAAGTAGCTGTTTACAATGAAATATTATTCAGCAATGATAAAGAAATTGTGTATTAATGACAGCATACATGAACTTTAAGGATATTTGATTAACAGAAATAAGGATAAATATATTATAATATTATAATATTCAGAATACAAATTAGAATTTAAATTAAAAACTTAGTAACAAGGAGCCAGAGTGGTGAAGCAGGCAGTAGGGCGTTTGCCTTTCATGAACTAACCTAGGACAGATCTAGGTTCAATTCCTTCAGCATCCCATATAGTCCCCTAAGCCAGGGGCTATTTCTGAGCACATAACCAGGAGTAACCCCTGAAAGTCACAGGATGTGGCCCAAAACCAAACCAAACCAAAACAAAACAAACAAAACAGTAATAAAAACTACAACCATTGTTATGGGATCTCATTGATAAAGAAATGGAGAGAAGTTTGTCAATGTATGCAGATGTGCAGTTAGAAGATAAATAATTTTTTGACATTTCGTACACAGATTTTGATTATAGCACATGAAGAATAGAAATATGATGTGATTGTTGAAATATCCCAGAGCTCAAATGTATTAACAACTGAAATATCTTCCAAATTTAAATTATTAAATGAACTTTTCTATGTGTTTACACAATTTTAATTACTGCATCTAACAGTATGGCTTAACATTAAAAGAACTTAAAAGTGAATAAAAACTTTAGTTTTTAGAAAAATGTTATATGATACACTTGAAATTCACTAAGAAAGAAATTATCAGGTTTTCTCAACCAAAAAAGAACTAGCTATATGAAACCATAGAGTTTTTAACTAAGACTGGTGATAATCATAATGCTATATGTGTATATAAAATCATGTGAAATACCTTAATCTGAAATAATGCTCTGTGTCAATTCTATATTATAAATTGTTCACAACTTTCAGAAATTATAAGCAATAAATATTTCTTTACTATATGAATGGATAAAATTATATCAAAAGTATGAGATGAAAATCATAAAATTAAAAATAATTAAATTATGTTTTAAAGGGTTTCATACTATATGCTTCCAAATATCTAATATTCTGGCAAAGACAAAACTACAAAACTATTAAATGATATTGGATGCCCTCTGTGTTCACGAATCACCCTTCAGACTGAACCCCTATAGAGTTATTTGTTCCAAGTGGCCTTGTAGAGTGATTTTTCCCAGGAATCTCCTTGAGGTTGAAAGATTCAAGCATCACCTCACTAGATACTAGAAATGTGGATGAATGGCACAAAAAAGGGAGCCCCATCCCACTTTCCTTCATTAGTGATTCCTAATGGGGCTTGACCTTGGGCCATTCCTCCTTTCTGGTTAAAGGACCCCTCCTAACCTTCATTGTTCTTGCTAAGCTTCTTCCTAGCACCTTACTTACCACTCTGGCTATGTACTGTTGCCCTTCAGATATTATAGTTTCTCTTTTGGTCTTTTGGTACTATATGAGCATTGTTGAAAGGAAACAGTCAATCTCTAGTCATCAGCCTGAGACCCATTCTTTTCTGGTCATGAGCTGGGGGGAACATCCTTGGTCCCCAAACACAAAGGGAAAAGGAAGTTGACCCTTGCCAGGTGACAGGGTAGGCACCAGTGATTTTTAGAGAAGAGTAAAAATATGTAGGTTTGCCAAAGGGCATATTTGGTCAATATACTATAGTCCATGATATTTTAAAGCTGTAGGTATAGCATTAATGGGTATGTAAAATATGTAAAATACAAATATTCAAATAAAAAAGACTGTGAAGGGTGTTTTCTTATTTTGACTGAAACCCAACTGCAATTATGTTTGTAATCACAGTGTTTAAATAAATAAATTATTATTTAAAAATAAATGACAGGTGTCTTCAGCTGGGATACCATGAGGCGATCAGGAGTTTACTGAGCTAAATATTGGGTTCAAAACTAAGGTTTAGTTTTTAAAAAAAGCAAACCATTAGGACTATATTTAAAAACAAAAAAATAATGCAAACTATGGATGTTAATTATTATGTGCTTCAACATTCATTCAATTATAAAAATGTTTCTCACTAATGCAAGATTGTAATAATTGAGGAAACTGTAGGATGTGAGGAAAGGTGGCATATGGGAACTCTCTGTATTAGATGCTCACAAATAGGCAGTTGGAAAGTTATTTTTATACGGTAAATAAAAATATCATTAAAATTTTATTAAGGGCAGGAGAAATAGTACAGGCTATAAGGCCTGTAAATCCAAAAAAGCCTTGCACACTACTGACCTAGGTTCAATCTTCAACATATGATATAATCTCCCAATTCTTGCAATCCCCAGAGCCCTACTGTAGTGATCCCTGAGCTCAGAGCCAGGAATAAATCCTAAACACAGCAGAGTGTGACCCCAAAACAAATGAATTAATGCATCAAATTATTAAAAAAAACTTTATTAAAACACCAATAAGTCACAACTTATTTTATTCCAATACAAAGATGTCTGTCTTTGCTCCATCCACCCTTCACCCAAGACTTTTGAAATGTCGAAACCGACTTAGACTGCATTAACTCCATATATGTACTTTGTCTGTTACTGGCCCCTCCCCCAGCCTTGGGGAGATTGAATGGCAATAAGTTATTGGTTTTGCAGACTCCATACCACTAATTTGGAGACCTTCTGATTCTACATTTTTCACCTTTACTCCTGGCTTGGATTATTAATTCTTCACATGACTACCATGTTCCAGATCCATTTTCACAGGGTTGAATTATGGCTTGTGGAGCTCATCAACCATGATTTACAAAGTTATTCACAGTTGAGTTTTAGCTATTTAATGTCTATGTTTAATGTTTAATTTAATGTCCCAGTTTTCCTCCCATCTCCCTGCCTGCCTTCTTGGCAGATATATATTTAAGTTTGTTTTTGTAGTTTGAATCCAATGCTTTACTTATTGCTGCTCTGTTATCTAAATATATAGATGGCTTTACACTATTCATGTACCAGAGGTCTATGCCACATCTCCTGTTACCTCCTGTTCTCTTCCCTACCTCTGGTTTGATTCCTTCCCTATTTTTCTCTACAAATTAGGGACTAGGGTAATCTCAGTATCTACCATTTAATTACTTTCATATCTTATGCTGTTATTCTATGAACACAGATATGTGAGATCATGCTAGGTTTATCATTCTTCTGAGTGTTACTTCACTTACCATGATATTCAGCAGTTACATTTAATGTTCCAGAATATTTTACAATTTCATTCTTCCTTGCATCTACATCCCACTATGTCTAGATCACACCTTCATTATCCACTTAATTGTACCTGCGCACCTAGATTGATTCCATATCCTAGTGATTATGCTAAGTGTTGAAAGAAAAAATATTGTTTATGTGATCTTTTGAATTCATGTATTTTTGTGTATGTCTTGGAGGAAGATACTGAGAATAGAGTTTCTTGGGTAATATGCCAACTCTACATTTACTTTTTTGAGTAATATCAATACTGCTTTCCATATGGGTTAAGAATTCTTTTCACCAGATTTCTTCAACACAAATTGTTCACAATTTTTTATATGTGGCATTCTTTTGGTTTGAGATAATATCTTATTGTCTCCTTGATTTGAATTTTCCTGATAATAAGCGATGAAAGATTTATATGTGCCTACTAAGCCATTCATCTGTATTTTTTAGAGAAGTGTCTGTCCATTTTTTCTCCCAATTATTTGATAGTTTTTAATTAATTTTGCTGTTTTTGTTGTTGTTGTTGTTGATATTTGAGGGTTCTTTATCACATCTTATATTAAAACTTTATCTGAAGAGATATGATCTGATTTTCTCCCCTGCAGTTGAGTGTCTTTTCATTTTAATCCATTTCTTTTGCTGTGCAGAAATTCTTTAATTTGATATAGTTCATTTGTTTATTTTTTGTTGCCTTCACCAATGGTGTCATACAATTAAAAACATGTTTGAGGGAAAATTATTTTTAAAATAAAAATAACTTATTGTTTATTTTTTGTTTGTTTGTTTTGTTTTGTTTTGGGCCACACACAGCGGCACTTAGGGGTTACTCCTGGCTTTAAGCTCAGAAATTGCTCCTGGCAGGCTCAGGGAAATATGAGATGCTGGGGATCAAACCGAGGCCTGTCCTGTGTAGGTGGCATGCAAGGAAAACTCCCTACTGCTGTGCTACCACTCTGGCCCCCAAATAAAACTACTATAGAAAATTCAAACATACAATGAAGTGACATAAAATACAAAGTAGAGAAAAATGAGGTCAGAAGAATTGATAATGCAAAACACCTTCCCTAACATTCTCTTATAACTTACAAATCTATACCAAAATATAAATTGTATGGCTAAAAGTTAGTACAGAATTTACATTTATGGTCTTTTCCTTGCATGTGGTTGCCACATTTATTATTTTTGGGTGGGGGGAATAGGTAGGACACACCTGGTGATTCTCAGAATTTATTCCTGGCTTTTCACTCAGGAGAACTTTCTCCGGACATCTCCAATCCCTGCTTTCCACCTGGTCCTAAACTGGCTTGAGCAAACTTGCTCAGGATCTAACATCAACAGCAACATCTTTTATAATGCTGGGGATTGAATTCTGGTCAGATTCATGAAAGACATGTGTGTTATCTGCTATAGTATGTACCCTGTTTCTCTCCTGTCACAGCATATAATCCCCTAGCTCAGGAGTGACTCCTTGAGCACAGGGCCAGAAGTAAATACTGAGCAGCATCACCAGGTGTGGCTTCCAAATAAAAATAAATACAAATAAATAAATAAATAAAATGTTTACTGTTCTATAAAATACTTCTTCCTGCCCAAGTTAGTAAGATACAGAAGAGCTCTCAGAAGGGAATGGAATTGATCTGAATTTAAAGTCTCTCTCTCCAGGATAGAAATATCACTGAGAAGCATCAAGCCACAATTCAAAGTGAACTTTAATGTGCAGGTCCTTGTTCTTGTAAGTTAAGCTGATGCTGAAGTGTGGTTCTTTATGTTGCTTTGTTTCAGGATTCCCACGTGTAATGCTCAAGAATTAATCCTGGCTTGCATTCAGGATCTCTGGTGGTGCTCAAGGGACCATATGGGGTACAGGTATCTAACACAGTTCAGCTCTGTGCAAGGTAAATTCCCTATTCACTGTAATATATCTCTAGCCCCAGAAGAGATATACTAGGAACTGAACACTCCCAGTGGATTGGCATTCAAATTTTACAATAAAACTTTATTTTAGTTATTTTATTTAATTAATTAAATTTTATTTGATTACATTTTATTCAAACTTTATTCTTACAACACTTTTGCAGGAGACTAAGTAAGGTACAGACCAGACTATAAGACATGAACAGGGGTCAGTATCAGTGGCACTCATCATATCTGTGTCCTCTACCAATCCTCTTGGGTAATATAGTTTGTGACATCTCTTCTTAGAAACAGATCCTGAGCAGAGATTCCTGAAGTAAGCTCTGCTCACCACAAGCTTATAGTTGAATAAGTATGGGAAAGGCTGAATGACACATGCTAAGTCAAGTTATCCTGAAGTCAGACTGATGGCTAATAAACAATCAGTCACCCAAAGCATGGGCAGATACTAATATGGCTCCCCAGGAACTCTTTTCTCAGTTCTAAAGGAAATGCTCTGTGATTGAGGCACAGTTTTCTATTAAAGCTCTAGATGCTTCTTAAGTCCACACCCCCCCCAAGTAAACCAAAACATAGGTTATTATGCACACACTTGTGTGACCAGAACAAGACATGCTGGGTATTTAAGGTTATGTTAACTTTGTTGACTGCCATGCTAGCCTTTTCATTATTAGCACACAGGTACCCCCAAAGTACTTAGTGGTCACAAGGCTATAAGTTCTTAGAACACAACTTTCTTCAGCTATTAGCCTCAAAAAATTCTGGTCACTACTGCCAAGGCTATGGGCACATGATGTGTTAGTACCCTTGAGAAGTTTGATTCAGTCTTGTTTTAATGTGCCACAGACCTGCCACTGTGCAAATGTGCCACAGTTCCACTCAAATTTGTTTCCATAGGCTTTTCCAAACTCCTGTAGCATTGTACCACAATACAATACTAAGGCCAACTTGATATTTTCACTAGGGTTTCTGCTAAGCACTAACAAGTAGAACTCTTTTGGTAAATATGGAACCACAGCTAACATTTAGCAATCATGACTGTAAGTCCTACTTTCAGCTCAGGCCTGTGTTTGGACACCACGTTCATTGAAAGGTATTGGTATAAAAACATGTTTGTATATAAAAAAAAGGCATTGGTAACTGTGAGTCCTAGATTCAAAGACTACAAGTTCACTAGACTACAAGTTTTTGGTGGCTATTCAGATCAACACACACTCAGTATATACTTGAATTTGCAATCATGAACATCAGTTATCGCCCAAATCAATTCAAAAATTGATCTCGAACTTTTGCAGTCATGTGGCATAGAGCATAATGTAGCAAAAAAGGAATTTCCTCACATTGGTAGATGAAAACAAAAACCTGAGATAAGCATATGCACATTAGAACTGTGAAATTCACATGGCCAATTTCTAATAATGCTCCTAATTTCAAAAATATAAAGTAAATAAACATACAAGGATAAAGTACAAGAAACTCCAACAGATTACTTAGAAAAATTGTATAATACTTGGATTGGAAAGCAAAATAGAATGCGATAACAGCAAAATGACAAAGTTCATGACTAAGTGAGGCAATCACTTTAACAAGTAAACAGCACTGTAAATAAAAGATATAAAAGGCATTATCATGAGGAGCAATATTCAGTTAGAAAAAGTTCCAGAAAGTGTTCCAACAGGTAGAGCATTTTCTTTGTACACTGCTGACCTGAGTTCCATGCTGTGGCCTAGCATGTTTTCCTGACTTCCTCAATAAGTAAAACCTTGAGAACTGCCAAGTAAGCATAATCCCCACAAACAAAAGTTAAAAAAGGCACCCAGATGTTCATGAAGAAAAGAAAATTATAAAGGCTAAGAATTATTAGTTGAAGTTACTAATATAGCTGTGATCTTATACAAAATGGAAAAAGAAACAAATATACAGATCCAAAGTAGCTCAAACATTATGGCAATACAAAACAAAACAGCTGACTATTAAGGCACAGTGAAAATGTGCAGAAAAATGGCAGAGTGAAACACATGAATTACCAACCACAATGAGAGGAAAACAAAGATACAAATAAAAATTGACTCCCATCAGAGTCACAGCATCTTAATTAAATGAATTCAATAGGCATAATGAAAGGGAATGATATGATATACCCAATGCTAAATGAAAAGTTCTCCAACTAATTTATATATATATATATATATGTATATAGATACATACATACATATATATGTATATATACATATACATATATATAACGTAAAGACGTGCTGAAATGCTGTCTTGAAAATTTAAATAATTAATGAATTTAGTCAGTAGTCTGGCTTTGAAAAATAATAATAGTCATTTTTTTAGTTTTTCTGGTCACACCCTTTTGATGCTCAGGGGTTACTCCTGGCTAAGTGCTCAGAAATTGCCCCTGGCTTGGGGGGACCATATGGGATGCCAGGGGATTGAACCGCAGTCCTTCCTTGGCTAGTGCTTGCAAGGCAGACACCTTACATCTAGCCCCACCTTGCAGCCCCAATAATAGTCATTTTTAAAAAGCAACAAGATAGGTGTGATCAAAATTGCAGCAAAAGCAACAATTTAGGTTATGTGCAAAATTATCACCCTTTAATAAACATACACACAAATATATCATAAGACAGACTTCAATAAAGGATCCTCTGGAGTTCCATAGGAAGAGAAAGTTCAGGAGAAAAGTCAGTTTTCATACCCAGCAATTCTATACCGTGGAGTGAGAAGCAGTGAAACAGGTACGGAATATTACCCTTAGTGGAGGAGAGGAGTAAAGGAGTAAAGCAAAGATTGCTAAAGGGGAGAACTTTGCTCTGTGAAAAGGACGTAATGAGTTAAAAATCTATTCTCAGTCTTGAAATACCTACCCTTACAACTCATAATTAGATATCTGAGGCAAAAACTAGGCCAAGCAAAGTCTGGCAAATATATCATCTATATCTTGGTGGCCCCTTGTGATTTTTTTTGCAGGATCTCTGACTTCATGGGTAAGTCCTAACATTTTGAAAACACAGAATGATTGGATGAGTAAAATTATTCTGGCATAGGAAAAAGAAGATTCTCTCATCAATATTTGTATTTAGACACAATTTCTGGACAGACTACAGAAATAGATGCCATTGGATATTCCTGACCATAACCTCACTTTAGCTACTCAATTTTAAGGAATAGCAATAAACACATAAGGTCGCGCATCATCAATTTTGAACTCTAGAATTTATCACTGATCTATATTAATACTTAAAATAATGACAGATGTAATATCATTGTCGCTACAAATTCTGAGCAGTGGTCCAGAGCAATACAAACAGAGCACAGCAGTTTGTAGAATTAGTGAGTGTTAACCTTAGATTGTCACTGAAGCCTGAACAAAAACAAACTTTGACCCCTATCCCTGAGAGGACACCAAAGAGACACAACGAAGTTAACAAAGGAGCACAACTTCAGTAAGAGATGAAAGTAAAATCCCGTTAAGGACCCCAAGCACACAAGAGTTCTCTATACTCCTTGATTAAAACTTTAAAGTATTAATGGTATGGATGTTCACTGAGTTGAGGAAAGCAATAGAAAAAAGAAAGCTCCAACAAGGAAAGAGAAATTATGGGGAAATTTCAGTCAGAAATCACTGATCTGAAAAGTGTACTAAGTAAATTAAAAGACATATTAGATTCAGCAGCAGATTACAGAGCAGAGGAATAAATCACCATGTTTCAGATTTAGATATATAAATTCATTAGGAAAGAACAGAGTGGGCTGAAGAGAGGGGTTAACTAACTGAGCACATAATTTGTGTACCAGGACCTTGGTAATTGGATTGAGTTTCCAATAATACTTAGCCCACACTGAATAATAATCTATAAAACCACCAGGAACAACTCCTGAATACAGATCCAGGAGATCCCTGAGCAATGTCAGGAATGGTCACTCCCCAACACTAATTAATTAATTTAAACATTTACTAAAGCATAGAGAACATATAGACCACAAAAGCTGAAGAAAACATGACATAACATCAAGAGGAATATAATTTGCATCACAGAGGTAGCAGAAAGAAAGATAATAGAAATGGGGGAAATTACTGGTGGAATTAATTATAGCTAAGTTGAGAACTGAGCCGTATATCCAAAACCAAAACACTGAAAAAGTACCAAACAAAATAAGCCCCGAATAGAAGAACACCAACACAAAAATTTAATTAAAATGAAAGAAGTCAAATATAAAACAGTGAGAGTATCAAGAGAAAAAATCACTCTTATGGTTGACTAATGGCCATACGAGTATCTGTTTTCTTATAACTGACACAAGAAATTGACTGTACAGGAATTTTCAACAAAAAAGTCTTCAAGAAGATGAGCAGAATAGGAAAGACAACAGAAAAGAAAAAAATGATATCCTATAATAACAAAATAGTAATATAAAAATATCCCTGAAATCAAACCTCAAGGTTAAGAAAGGTATTCTAAATCACCTTCAAAGTGAATTTACCATCTATTCTTCTCAAGCACTTTCAGGAAGTCAAAGAAACAAGAATTGTTTCACATAGTTTCTATGATATAAACATTAGCCTCATATCAAAAGAAATTAAACAACCCAGAAAAATAAGATTTCAAGGCAGAAAAGATGTGTGCCTATCACTATTCTCAAATGACTTACTATCATATATATAAATCCTAGCCAAAAAACCCTACTAACAAAAAGTATATATAGTAAATATATAGGCTACAATATCAATGTACAAAAATTAGGTAAATTTATATGATATAGTAAAGAGGAAAAATTAAGAACCCTCATTTACAATTGTGTGAAAAAATCACATGCTTATAGGTATATATTAACAAAGGAGATTAAAGGCTTCTACATAAATAGCTACATTTAATTGTAAAAGTTTTAGAAGTCAAAAAGAAATAAAACTACACCCAAGTTCATGAACTAGAAATTTAATATTGTTAGAATCTTTATCCTTCAAAAATATACAGATTTAACACATTACAAATAGCAATCCTTATAGATTTATAATGGTATTATTAAAGGACCTACAACAAAAATATTAAAATATGTATGGAATAACAAACTTCCCCCAAATAATCCAATTAACTATTTTATGGTCCACTTTGTGTTGTTTTTATTTTAGGGCTACATACAATAATCAGAAGCTTGATGCACTGTGGTAACTACAGGAGTTGATGAAGGATTGCACAGGAGGTGATCAAGGATTGTAGCGTGCTAGGAATCAGACCTTATTTTCTCACATATAAAGCAAATACTAAAGTCCTTTAAGCTATCTTCGCAATACCAAAATTATCTTGAGGAAAATAAATAGGAAGTGTTAACATTGAGCTATATTATAAAGCTATACTAATTAAAACAATGTGGTGCTAGATAAAATCATGCACTCAATTGAACTAGATTCCCACTAGTAAATTCTCCTATAGAATAATAAATAATTTAGTGATCAAGTGCATAAATGGTTCTCTGGAAATTACCTAGGTGAATGTATAAGAATGGTTGGGTACCACATCCAAATATTAATTCAAAAGAACTAGACATGGGGCCTGAGAGACAGCATGGAGGTAAGGCGTTTGCGTAAGGACATTGGTACGAATCCTGGCATCCCATATGGTCCCCAGAGCCTGCCAGGAGCGATTTCTGAGCTTGGAGCCAGCTGTAATCCCTGAGCGCTGCTGGGTGTGACCCAAAAACAAACAAATAAACAAACAAAAAAAAGAACTAGACATTAGATAATAATCCATAAAATAAGTAAAAATGATCCTTATTTGTATAAATTTTCAACTTTATTGCCAAGAGAAAAAAGGACAAAAATTGGGATTACTTTAAGCTAAAAATTTCTGCACTGAAAATAAATCTATTGATATAAAAAGCACATAAATCAATAGCATAGAAACAACCCAGTTAAAAGTGGGAAGATCTTAATAGACAGGCCTATAAAATGTAGACATTTAGCTGGCCAGTGGGAATGTGAAAAAAATGCTCATCAATACTGAATATGAGACAATTGTAAATAAAAAATAAATATGAGTTATTACTTCAATCCAGAGGTAATGTTACTTATTGAAAAATCTTGAAACAAGTGCTTGTAGGAATGTGGAGAAAATAAATCAAAATTCACTGTAGGTGGAAATTCAAACTTGTCTAACCTATGCAAAGCAGTATGATTATTTCTCAGTAAAATTAAAATTAAAAACTTCATATGACTCATTTTTGTTTTAATATATTTGGGGATAATACCCAGAAATCTTAGATTTTCCTCCAGGATCTGAGTTCAGGTGTATTTCCTGGAAGACGCAAAGGATCATATAGAATGCCAGGGATAGAACTCTGTTTGGTTATGTGCAAAGCTAGTGTCTACATACTATACAATTTTTCCAGACCCTGATTCATCATTTCTCCCCTTAGTATCTATCACAAGAAACACAAAAACATGTTCATTGTAATACTATTTGCCATAATTGATAGTTGAAAATAAGAGTTCAAGGGACTAACTACAGACTAATGTAAAAAGTATTTTGATGGCAATGGGAATCAAACACAAGTCCTCACATACAAAAGCAGTACCAATAGACAACATCACTGGTCCTACCTAGAAATTGTGAGATGTTGTTTTAAAATAAAATAGAGTCCTAGTGTTGGTATGGGGATTGTGAGGCCTTTCTTGGTTCAGCAAGGTTTCTGAAGCCCCTATGGCTTAGCAGATCTAAAGGTAGCAGGGTGATGGTGGAGAAATTCTCAAAGCAGTCAAATGAAGTTCCAGGAGTCAGCCAGCTTTATTTCATGGTCCTAACTGCCAAGTACATTTCCTAGGACTCTAACTTATATTGAAACAACGGTGAGACACACAATGAAAAAAAATATATATACTTATTATATATTATATATATTAAACAATATATATTAAAACAATACATTTTAGATTTTTTATAATATGGACAGAATAATCAAGGAGTCATACTAAATGAAGCAAGTCATCCGGAATAAAGATATAAGGAGATTCTCACTAATATGTGGTATTAAAAAACATGGCAACGGAATTGATGCTGTCCAATTAAACAAAGCCTTCGATTCTGACAAAAGAAGAGATGCTCCAAAGTTTTATTGAATGGTATGGACAGGGATAGAAAATTTTTGCCACTTTTGATACTGTGTATAGTATTTTTTTAATTTTTAAATTTATTTAAAGAAAATGTATCACATAGCTGACATAACGGATCATAATACATTTGTTTCAAGATGACAAAAGCAAAGGTTTTTTTTAAAAAATAGACAATAGAAAGAAAAACTAAAAAAATGGAAGAGACAGGAAAACAGAAAAAGTTCAGTAGCAAGTATATATGTGAAAATTGTATCACCAATGAACTCATTAAAGCAATAGCAGAAGATTTAGTAAGCTCGTATTTTTAAGGATAAGAGTTAAAGAAACCTAAAATAGTATTAATGGACAGTTATAAACACTAAATGTCACATTTTCATAAAACAATGGTAATCTAAATATTTAACTTTATTAAAAGACAATGCTTACATAATTAACATAGTTGACCATTCGTTTCAATATGAGTGAGAGCAAAGTCATTTTAAAAAGAATAAAAAGGAAAACAAAGGAAGAGTATAAAGAAAAATTTTAAAAAAGTTCAGTGACAAGCAAATGTATCTTCAATGAAGTAATCAAGACAAAACCAGAAAATTTAGTAGGCTTTTGTTGTTAGTGTTTTATTCTGTTATTTCATTTGCTTCTTAACATTAAGTGACCTCAGTTACATACTAGTATCTAAATTGGTGTGTTCCTATAGAGATGATAGCATGAAACAAAAAAGTTGTCCAGGAATTTAAAGCACTATTACGGATATTTGACTTTGGGGAGTATGTTATCAGCTGCCAGGCCTTTGAAGAAGTTGTGAGGAGTAGGGAGAAGGGTGCCAACACTTCATTTGAAAGAGCCCTGGTGATATTAGCCCAAGTGAATGTTAAAAAATTCTATCTATGTAACGCCTTACTGGTTTTGTTCTATAAAATATTGAGTAAGTGTAAGAATTAAAATCTATTCAGTAGCACATGATGTTTAAAGAAATAAAAACTAATGTGATTGGCCATTAACAAACTTCATCATGTGAAAGCTTATAATTACTTTACTGATTGGAATAATATTTTATATTTAATATGTATTTTAATCAGTATATTAAATGTGAAATTTATTGAGCACATAAAGAATATTTCATGCTCAGTTATATGAAAATGCAAGTTCTCTTAGCGTGCACTTAAAGTATTTAAGAAATTGCACTGTTAGCTAGGTAATTAAGGAATCTACAACAAATGTTAACAGATAGATATTATTAAAACTGCATTAACAGATAACACTGAAATTACCATATCTTTAAGATTATAAAATTCTTAAATGGTTTGAAATGCAATTATATCAACCAGTGATAGGTTGATCAGCTTTTGACTCATGAACACATGGATCAAGAAGAATTCATAAAGAAAATGACAAAGTATTTATCTGTAAAATAATAAACACTATGTAAAATAAAATAGAGAATGAGTTAGTAATTGTGACTCTAAAAATTATCATTATGATCCAGGAAGTATGGTGGTTCAAATCCCGGCATCCTATATGGTCCCCCGAATTTGTCAGGAGTGACTTCTAAGCATCGATCCAGGAATAGCCTATAAGCACTGCCAGAGTTGACCTAAAAACCAAAAAAAAAAAACAAAAACAAAAACATTATCATTATGCACTTGCAATTTTATCTAAAGATTAACTTTGGTTGGTGGTTATTTCATTGTTATTAAAATGTTTTCCATTGTCCATTTAAAAAACATATGCATATATAAAATAATAATAAATTGTATATATCTATACAAAACTAGAAGGATGCATCAAGAGTAACTGTTTCTAAATAAAATTTATTTGGAAATTCACACACATGTGTTTATTTTTTGTGTGTATGTGTTTGGAGGCTGCACCCAGCAGTGCTTCAGGTTTTCTCCTGGCTCTGTGCTCAGGAATCACTTATTGTCATGCTTAGGTAACCATTGGGGTGGCAGGCATTGAACCAAAGATGGTTCAAGGCAAGCACTATAACTACTGTACCATTTCTCTGGGCCAAGGAGTATTTTTATATTTAGAAAAACTTTTTCAGAGAAGTGAGGAATGCTAATATATTACCTATATGTTACCTATATTTTCCTAGCATTAACATCTTGAATAAACAATAGCATATGTGTAAGGACAAAGAATGATATTGTTACATTAATATTTACCACATTCCAGAATTTATTTGTAATTCAATGTGTTTTCTATTAATATCTTACAGTTTCAGAATTTAAGACTTGAGAGTATATTGCACTCAGTTGTTAAATTCACATTTTTCTTTTATCTGAAAATTATTATTCGGTTCACTTTAAAAATAGAATAAATGCTGAAATATTGTATGCCTAAAACTCCATCATAACTATATTGTAACTTTATAACTTGTGGTGATTCGATAAAGAGCAAAGAAATAAAATAAAATAAAAACACACCTTTGAAAGACACACATTCTTTATTATCTATTCTTATGCATAAGAAAATATTTTGAGATTTTCCATTTTCCAATATTTTGAAAGTAATCTATGATACTTTTGATTTTCAGGAATAATGGTGGAATTGATGCTGAAAGCAAATTTCCCATCAGAATATAACTAAAAATGAACTATATATCTCAGAACTATATGTCTCATATCTCAATCTGGTTTGCCTAAGAGACACTTGTATTCTAATATCTAAATATATTATTGTAGCAATTAAAATGGAGGAATGTGGGTAATATTGGTGAATGAATTCTAGAAAGTTGTGGTGCACACTAGTTTCCATTATAATGAAACAAAAAAT
Source organism: Suncus etruscus (assembly GCF_024139225.1). Classification (NCBI taxonomy): domain Eukaryota; kingdom Metazoa; phylum Chordata; class Mammalia; order Eulipotyphla; family Soricidae; genus Suncus; species Suncus etruscus. Next base: position 114,634,762 of record NC_064868.1, read on the forward strand.
AATTTGCTGACAACTAATTTAAAAGAAAGATGGAATAACTCAAAGAAAAAGATGATAAATATACAGAATGTAAACTTTTTTCTGAATAAAACACTATTTTTTATCATAATGACTTACATATCTTTCACAGTAGTATTTTAGGTACATATTAACATTGAATCAGGGGAATATCCATCACCACCAGTGTTGTCCTCCCTTCATCCCTGTTCCCAAGCATATATCCCTTTCTCCCTCGTTTATCCCCCAGAATGCTAGTGTAACTAAAAGCATATATGTTAACACTAAAGTAAACCTTTTTTTTTTTTTTTGCAGTTCCAGATATATATTGGTTTTTGGGTCACACCCGGCATTGCTCAGGGGTTACTCCTGGCTGTCTGCTCAGAAATAGCTCCTGGCAGGCATGGGGGACCATATGGGACACCGGGATTCGAACCAACCACCTTTGGTCCTGGATCAGCTGCTCGCAAGGCAAATACCACTGTGCTATCTCTCCAGGCCCAGTTCCAGATATTTTTACTAGTGGCTTCTTAAATGTTTAGAGTCAAAGGAGCACTGTAAAAACAATGTTAGAGTGGCAATTATTGTTTGCATGGGCCCACCAAAGTATGGGGTCATGGAAAGGAAAACCTTTTGGCCTAAGTACAAGGAGACCCTACCCCTGAAGTTTCCTGACATAAAACCATTTCTAGGCTCCAGGCAAACTAGTTTGTTCAATCTTGGTCATTGTAGTGCCCATACAGTTATATTTTTCACAGTCTCTGTTGTTGGTATCAAGTTTCTGTATTGAAGGTCCTGGAATCTGTATATCCTACATTGAAGTCAGGATGGTGCAGAGAGGCGTCTAATTTCAATGCAGAATTAAAGGGCAATGCAGAAAGTCCTGTCCAGTATGCAGGTTGTTGTTGTTGTTGTTTAAATCTTCTCAGTGTTAAGGGAAGACTCTTTTGAGTAAATCGATGTCAGAGCAGCAGTAGGGTCTTCCCTGGTAGAGGATTGCTTCCAGGTGATGTCGTATAGACATCTTTGGATGTTTTGTAGATGGCTTCCTTGGTTCAGGGGTGACTGGAAAATGCCCAAACCTCTGAGGCCTGTGCCAGGTCATCATGTCAATGTTCAGGGTGTAAGGTTCCATTGCACCACAAGATTTGTGTGTTTCTATCTCTATTAGATAAGAAGTTATTTGTGTGTATAGTATTTTCCATTTTAATGTGCCCATGCAAACAATAAATAATACCACCTGGCATTATCAGTGCATAAGGGGGCCGCAAGAACAATTTCAACAATCCCCTTGTCCTGGTTCAAACATAAGCATTAAACTGAGGGACTCTTTCACCAATATTCCTTATTGAATAGTTCACAAAGAGAAAAAAGAAAAAGTGGGGAAAATAAACAATCTAATTTAAGACAGTGAACACAATTGTCACCGTTTAAGAAAATTTGTGTGTTCCCATCTCTATAAGATAAGAACGTGTTTGTATATAATTTCCCATTTTAATGTGCCTATTCAAAGGAAGAACAGTATCACATGGCGAATTTGGTGCCTATGGGGATGCTAGAACAAGTCCAATAATCCAATTGACATGGTTCTTATATAAACATTAAATGGAGGGACACTTCTACAAACTTCCTTATTTAACAAATAACAAAAGGAAGATAAAGAGGGACTCTTTCACCAAAATACCTTATTGAACAGTTCACAAAGAGGAGAAAAAATAAAAAGTGGGGAAAATAAACAATCTAACTTAAGACAGTGGACTCAATTTTCAGCATTTACAGGAACTAATCAGAAACCTAGTATGGTAGCAACCACAGTTACACAATGAAAGAAGGAAGAGGCCAAGAGGCTGCTGAGACTAAGCAAGTAGGTAAAGAGTATTGGCCTCTTCCCAGCTTGAAAGTCCATCCTCTCATTTTTATTTTGAAAATATATGGTACCCCCATGCGAACTGGTCTCTTCCCAAACTGAGAATCCAGCCTCCCGTTTTATTTTAAATATATATGGTACCCGAGCATTTTTTGAAGTGGAGACCAATGAGAAAAATAAAATACCAGTCAATGTCGAGATGTAATGTCCCGACATACACCAGTGCTGCATCGGCCTGCCATCTGTTGGAAGCTATAAGACTTAGAGAGCAAAATGGAGTCTCTGACGCCTGAGAAACCAAAGGCCTGTGTACATGAGAGACGGCCACTGTGGCACTTCCCCCATGGACCTAAAGGAAAGAACAGCCACATAGTTCAGTTAGCAAAGGTCACAAGATGTTCCAGTAAACCACCCGAGTTGCTAAGATAAGATCACACATCCTGTTAAGCTACCATTGTGAAAGAATGTTTGTGTGATATAAGGATATGTTGTAAAACTGGAAAGTCCATCCTGCACAACCCCCCTATTTTTCTGTAGATACCATGGAAAAATACTGAAATTTACTTCCTTATTCTGTAATGCTATATAAGCCTACTTGGCTCCAATAAATTCGGCTCTTGATCAGAGATTTTGTCTTGAGCCCATTTCTTTCCCAGCCTCTTCTCTTCAGGTCGGATCCCGCTCGTGACCCACGAATTACTTCGCAATCCTCAGTCCACCCTGCGGGCAGGGTCCCGGGGGTCGCAGCCATACACCCCATGTGTCCCCCACTTAGTGTCAGGAGATAAAGGGGTAAAGCCTGAGGACCACGATAGAATCCACCTGGGCCGGCAACCAGGGAAGACCTGGAGTAGGTGGGTAAATAGGGGAACGGCTGGAGGCCTGCCAAGCCTCCCAGCACTCCCCAACTAGGGAAAATGCCTCAGGTCTGGGGTGTACCCCTAACCCATACCTGGGAAGAGCTGGCTTCCAGGATCAAAGCACCAGAAGCCAGTTATCTGCCCGGCCCCTCCCTCTGCTCCTCCTCCCTAGAGTAGGGAGAGGAGGGAAACCTGGAGACCCCTAATAGAGTCCACCTGGAACCCACAGCAGGCCACCCGAGGTGGCACTCAGGCCAGGCCTAGAGTCCATGGGGAAATAGGGGAACGGTTGGTGGCCTGCCAAGCCTCCCAGCACCCCCCAACCTAGGAAAAATGCCTCTGGTCTGGGGTGTCCCCTAACCCCATACCTGAGAAGAGCTGGCCTCCTGGATCCCAGAATGTAAACTTAAGGACACAGAAGTAGTTATAGGCATATAATGGATAAGAATCAAAGAATGAATTAGGTGCCGAAGTGGTGACACAAGGTGTAAGGCCTTGCGCATGCTAGTCTAGGACAGACCACGGTTCGATCCCTGGTGTCCCATGTATTCCTCCAAGCCATGAGCAATATCTGAAGCTGAAACCTCATGCCACAATCCCAAGAGATTAGGAAACATAGCTCTAGAAGCAATAGCAGCACAGCAAAACATTTATATAAGTTCAAGAATTTTATTTTATTTATTTATGTATATATGTATGTATTTTTGTTTTGGGCCACACACCTGGTGACACTCAGTGATTACTCCTGGCTATGTGCTCAGAAATTGCTCCTGGCTTGGGGGACCATATGGGACACTGGGGATCAAACCGTGGTCTGTCCTTAGTGCATGCAAGGTAAATGCCCTACCATTTGTGCCACCACTCCATGTTCAAAAATTTAAAAACAAGTTTTCTGCTATCTGGATAAAGATATCAGCAGGCAAATAGTCCAGCTGTGCAACCCAAACCACAAACAGCTTCGCTCTGTGACCTGAGGTCTTTATTGGGAAGAAAAGTACCACCAACTGGGTGAATAGGTAGGGGTAAGGGAACAATCTAGAGATACTTCCAGTCCATAAGTGACAGCACAAGCAAAGAAAAATTATCCTAAATAGAGAAAAATCCAGTTAATCCAAAAACTCCCCCTTCTTAACTTCATAGAAAATGCAGATATGAGGTAAAACAAAGTAATTCACATCCCAGGGTTTTATGCAAATGGGGAGAGTTCTTATCTTAAAAATTAAAAGAAAAAATTGGCAGTTTTTGCATAGGCATAGAAAAAGTTGGGGAAGTAGAAAAAAACCTTTGGTCTAAAAACAGGGTGCCTTTACCCATGAAGCATCCTGCCATAAGACCAACTTTAGACTCCATGCAGACTCGAGGGACCATATGGCATGCCAGGTTGCTAAATCAATTACTGAGTCAGAGTATGGAACCCCAGGGATGGACATATCCAATTTATGTCACTTAAAAGCTTTTGAAAATCATTGAGAGTTCTTATATTTTTCTGATAAATAGAGATCTCCTGGGTGCTTACTGCTGTGCTCTCTATAATGAAACCAGATATTGAAATGAGGGCAAAGTCTGATTTTTTGCTGTGGCTATCTATAAACCAGCAGCCATTAACAACTGATGACATAATCATATAAACATTGTAATGTAGGATTCCAGAGTAGAAGGACGAGACCACACAACTGGAATAAATTTTAACACTTTAATTCGTCTGACAGCAAGATTACCCAGCCTTGCCAGCCAGGGGCCATCCCCCCCAAAGTATATGAGCCCAGCCCAAGATCATGATGAGGATTATAGGGATGGGATATAGGGAGGTTTCAGCTTTCTGATGTTCCTTAAAATGATTGGCTCTTTTCTAGGAGGTACCTTCCTACTGCTTCCTTGTCCTTCCCTGATAGGATTCCTAGTATGGCCAGGTAGACTGAGAAATATAGAAATATAGAAATAGGATTGTGAAGCCCAGCATGTGGCTCACACCATGTGGTCCTTACAAAATGGCGTTTCTCCCTGCTCAGAACCTAAGAAGAAGTCTGCCATGTGGATTTTACAAAATGGTGTCCCTCCTTATTCAGAATTCAGGTCCCAACATTAATTCTCTCTCCGTATAGCAACCCAAGAGTATCTCTTCCATCTAATAAATAAAATAAACATGAGGAAACGTTTTAGGAGCTGGAAGTAAGACCATGTCACAAAATATTGACACATTGTGGGTGAATTTACCATGCTTTGAGGCAAAAGAGACCATGGAAATCACTGCCTGAAAGTTCTGTTGTTGACAGAAATAACTGCAAAAGCAAAAGCTGCTTTCTGTCCTTGGGGTGAATTGATGTGTTATTTAAAAAAAAAAGGTATTTTAAGTAAATCACTAACAAAGGCCAGTCTTTTTGTATTCCTACTAGTGAAAGGAGGCCCAGGTGTAATTGTCCCCATGGGAACCACGCTCATGTTGACAGCTCATAAATCAGATAACTGCCAGCTAGGTGACTTATTTTAAATAACAAAAACAGGAGAATTCCAGTCGTGAATGATGTCTGAATGAGTCCCAAATTTATCTGTTCTTTAATCAAGTCTTTTATTGCCTCTAATTTTGTATTGTTCATGAGCCACTGGGGTATCTAGATTGGGTCATTTGATTTCCATTCAACTGGAATAGATGTTGGCACTTACTGCAATGGTCCCAATTAAAAAGGAGAACTTTCTGAGCTGATAGGCTGGATGGGGGGTTAGGTGAGAAGGCTAACCCTCTTAGTTGGTGATTTTGGAGGGGATTGGGTGAGGAATGTGGTATTCAGCCCTCCCCCACATTGTCTGTGTAATTCACACTCCCAGCCGTTCAAGGAAAGTGGAGCCCTTTATGGTAAGAAAGCAGATTGTTGGCCTTCTGGACCTATGAATTTTAAAAGTCTTGTGCTTTGTTGGACAGATGAGGACAAACATCACCTATTACCTCCAAGTCATATTGATTATCTTTCAAAGTCCAATTATGGGGCTAGTGTTATAAAGACATCACAGATATCTGAGTCAAAAATCCCTTCAAATCTTCTGCATTGAATTTCAAGGGTTAAAATTGGATATTTTTTAAGCTTACCAGTAAAGGTTACTAACAGGTTAACAGAGACATAGGATTTGTATTTCTAAAACTTTGAACCCAGTGGCTATCTGAGCTGCCTGGAATAATATAAGGAAGTAATAAAATTTGAGCTATATATTTTAACCATTTTCAAAAGTCCAAAATGTGGCTCAGAATTAGTCCAAAAGATTTTTGTAAAACTGCCCTAAATTCTGTGTTCACGTCGACCTTCTCTCTAGCACCAGTTCCAAAACAGCATGGGGTAGAGTTGCCTGTTTGTGGGGATCCAAAAAAGCCCCATTTCTTACCAAAGTTTATAAGACAACTGAATTCCTGCAACCATCCTTCCAGAATGACCTGTGTTATTAAGCTTAGTTTTAGCTCCATCACATGTTCCACTGCATCAACAGAGAGCTCAGGCAGGTCTTAACAATAGGACTAAAGTCTTGAGAGGTCCACCACCCACTTTCACTCCAAGTAGTAAAGAATTCAACAGAAAATTGAGAAAGTGGACCATACTATGAGCATGCCTTCTTAAATTGACAAGAAATTTTATGTTTAAATCCACGTGTTATTGTTTTCCTAATGAGAATGAGCCAGTTCTGGATGTGTACTTATTCCCCACTGTCTACACTCTCAGTTTAGTTGCAGTGGAGGAGGAGTAGGGGGTAATCTTACAGACCCATTCTCAAACTTAGCATCTGAAGGGCTGCTGCTGGCTCATTTTTGGATATTGTTTAATCTGGTATATTAATCTCAGCAGCTGTGCACTCCTCTTGCCTAATTCCAGTGGAGGGTGGCAAGTAACCAGCTCTGGGGCTTTTGGATTTGAGCCTGTGTCACAACCAGGAAAGCACTTTTGTTTTTCAAAGTCGGAAGGGTTTCAAAAGATTGGCCTGTGCATCCTACATTGCATGATACATATAAATTATAAAACCAATTAGGATCAACACCAGAATGAACAATATATAAATTATTTCTTTGGTATATTTTATATTGATTGTTGGAAGAATTGTTGGTAGAAATATTCTTGAAAAAAGTCAGGGTCTCCCGACTCAGAGCCAAGCTATTGTCATAACTTTAACCCAAGTAGGAACTAGCATCTTTATTCAAGGTTGAATTATTCACTTGAGTAAGCACAAAATCGCTCCAGAAAAATCTCACTAGTTGTAGACAATGTCCTTATTCTGGGAGCCAGGTGAAGTGGAAGCCTCATACCCTAGTCCTGAGGGATTGGGGAATGTGTGTCTGGAAGCAATGGTGACACAGCAATTAATTCACACAAGGTTGAAGAAAATAAAATAGGTCAAGGAAACTTCCACTATAAGCTTTCCATTAGCTTGCAATAAATACCAAGAAAATAAGCCAGCTGTGGAACCAAAACCACAAGTAGCTCCTCCCTGTGAGCTGAGGTCTCTACTGGGAAGAGAAAGACCACCCCCCCTTGGGTGGAAAATAAGGGTAAAGTACCACTTCATCGCTACTACCAGTCCATTAGTAATAAGCACAATCAAAGAAGAATTATCCTTAATAGAATGAAAACCAGTTACTCCAATAGCTTATTTATTACTAAAGAGTATACTCCCCCCAACCTTCCCACAGACACCTTCTAGCAGAACACTCATTTAAGTTTAATTTTACAGACACAATTTCTAGTTCTTCTGTTTTTTACCATTTTTCCCTTACTATGCTTCGTATTTTCTTTTAATCCCACAGGTGGTAAAATTCATTTCTTTCTTTTAACTTAAAAACACCTTTCTCCCCAACCTTTATCTTGTTTCTGCTAAACTTATTTCTTGTATAACATAAAGCACTGAAAATATTTTTATTCTATCTAGATTCATTTTCCCCATGATACATATCTTCCATACCATTTATTCAGTTTGTCAACGAACATTTTCATAACAATTTTCTTACTAACTACATTTCAGTATTATTTTTATTAAAACACTGTGATTTACAAATACATACACAGATAAATTTTAGACATAGAATAAGCCAGCACCAATTTTACCACAAGTATCAACAATGTGGTCAGATCCCCACCCCCACACCATATTCCCTCCCCTCAGCCTACCATTTTAACAGATACCTTTTAAAGTTTGGTTCTTAAAGTTTGGATCTTGTGATTTCAGTTTTGTTGAGTCTGTGGTTGAGATATTTAGCTCTACCTTATCTTAGCATCACCAATTTGGAATCAATCTATGTCCAATGGCACATGAGTGTATCATGAAGATTTTGTATATACATACATGGCTGTCAGGAATTATGAAATCATGCAGTTCACTCCAACATGGATGGAATTGGTTGGTACCATGCTAATGAAGTAAGTCTGAGAAAGCAGGATAAACGTAGAATGATATTACTAATTGTGGTATTTAGAATAACTCAATGAGAGAACAAAATGGTTTCAAAGATGAGGATGTGAAGATCACCCTAGGCTTCAGAGATAGGGAGGAGAAGAAAAGAAATAGAGTAGAGGAGAAAGGAACAGAGAAAGATAAGAAGTAACAGGGTGCAGGGGACAAGGGTATCCAGGTATATCTATAGTGTTAAATGGAATTTTTTTTATTTTTTTATATTTTAGGGGGTCACACTCTATGGCACTCAGGGTTACTCCTGCCTCTGCACTCAGAACTCACTCCTGGAAGGCACACGGGACAATATGGGATGCTGAGATTTGAATCACGATCTGTCCTGGATCAGCTGTGTGCAAAGCAAACACCGTGCCACTGGTATATCTCTCCAGCCCCTAAATGGGATTTTTTAAAGCAACAAGTTTGGAAAAAAAATAAACACAGGGTGCCTGCCTGCAACACAGATCACATTTACTGTATTTAGGATTCACTATGACAATGACATTTAGAACTGTCCCTCTAGAGAAATATGGGATACTGAAAGGGAATTAAGTAAATATACATGGTACCCCTTCATTAACAATAGTGCAAGCTGTAGTTTCAATAATGGGGTAAAATAAAGGGAGGGAGAGAGAAAGAGAGAGAGAAGTAAAAAGTATACCCAGAGGCAGGCAGGGGAGATATATTGGGGACTCTGTTAATGGGAAACAGCCTATGGTGAAGTGACAATGTTCGACTGAAACTCAACCATGAACATTTTGTAACAGCAGTGTTTAAATAAAAATAAAAATTAAAAAAATAAACAGAGCAGTTAGACATAATAAAAATATTGTCATTAAAGAAATTGAAGATTTTAAACGATTTTGAATCGATATGTTATACATAAGACAACAGCAAAAGAAATTCTAGCATTGAAAGCCTGACTCAATCTTGTTAAAGTAAGATTATCAGAAATAAAAAATAAAAAGATCAAAGCAATGACTAAAATTAAGGAGAAAACAGAAATAAGTTTTAGGATAAAAATGATATTTACAGGAAATCACAGGCTTCATTAAAATGTAAACATTTGAATTGTGAACATATGAAAAGGAGGAGAAAAAATGGAGAGAGATGATATTCAGAGATTCTCCGGGCTTACTTCTGTTTCTGCATCCTGGGATCACTTTTATTGGTGTTTGTTTACAGGGTCATATGGTATGTCGAGATTGAACTTGGGTCAGCAGTATTAAAGGCAAATGCCTTACCTGCAGCATTATTGCTCCAATTGACTTATACCAGAGCATATATAATGCTAAATTATCAATTAACTGATAAAGAAAAACAAATCAAGGCTCTGAGGAAAAAAGTAACAACTGTATCCTATTTTTATTAGTCTTTTCAGCAAAAGCCCTACAAATTAGAGGAATATAACAATAGCATATTGGCATTATTCAAAGGCAAAAATTTGACAGCCAAGAGTCCACAAAATTGCCATTTAAATACAATGTAAAAAGGCATTTCAGACTAAATGAAATCTAAAGCTAATAGGGCATATCAGCATCTAAACTGTTCAATAACACTATGGAAATGAATGTTTTATATGAAATAACAAAAGACAATAATAAAAATATAAACTGTGATTCATAATTATAAACAAAAGCAAGGGAACAGCCAGTAAATAACAATGAAAAATTGATATTGATAAATGATGACAAAAATAAAGTGTCATAAAAATTTTTATATTCAAGTCAATATGGGTGCCTATCAGCAAAATTAAAAGGTTTACAAAATAGAAATATGGTGCAATTTTTGTAAACCACAAAAGGGAAAAATATCCAGAATAAAGACAATTATATAAAATGAATAAATGGAGACGATAACAATGAAAAATTGAAAAGTTTGTTACAAACAATTGGGGGTAAAAGACAGGTAAGATAGCATAGAAATGTAGAATCATATTAAGTCTCATATATCAATAAATATCTTGGGTGTAAATAGTCTGACTACATCAATCAGCAAATTCAGGGTGACTGAATGTATAAAATAAAGAACAATTTGTACTATGCATACGAGTGTCACTTCAGATCTAAAACAATATTTTCTAAGCTAATGCAGAGTAAAGAACTGGAGCTCTAAATTGAAGAGCTGATAAAATAGACTTTCATCGAAAAAGGGTAATGAAACAACAATCAATATTATATTGATCAAATGCAAAACCCATTATGAGATACAATAGTCATCAATATATAACCACTGAGAAAATGAGCACCGAAATATGCAAAACAATTATTAGCAGACCAAAAGCAATATGTTAAGAGCAACACAAAAATTATAGTGGACCAAAACTTATCAGTTACAGTAATTGGCAGATAATTCAAAAATTGACAAGGGAACAATAGCATTCAATAAAGTAATGGAGTAGAACTACATATATATTTATTAAGACAGACAAGGCCTAATGATAGCACTTTTTTATGGGATGTTAAAAAGATAGGTAGTATGGAAATAATATCCAAAAACAGTAGAGATGAGAGCCAGGAAGAGAAATCCATGGCAGAATGTTTGCCACAAGGAGTGTGGGAGTGCAGATAGGGCAGAGAAAGGATCATTATGATAATGTTATTTGGAAATGATCACTGTTCAGACAGTAACTGGATGCTGAATGAAGTAAAGTGATATGTGTGATATCATTTGAGTAACTATTGCAAACCAGTGTCTAAAAATCAAAAAGATATAGAGAGTGAGAGAGCGGGAGAAGAGGAGAAAGAGAAGGACAAGAGAGAGGGACAAGAGAGAGAAGAATGTTATCTGCCATAGAGGCATGCAGAGGGAAAGGCAGTGGGTAGGGGAGGAAGGAAGCTGTGGACACTTGGTGAAATATGTGCACTGGTTAAAGGATGGGTGTTGGACATTGTATGACTAAAAATCATGATCAACTCTATCTGTATCTGTGTATTTGGTGATTCAATTAAAGAATTTATTTTGAAAAAGAAATTTTATTCACATCAAAAAAGTCTAAGCTTCAGAAATATGTGAAGATAGAAATGATATATACTTTTTATTTTTTATTGTGAGAAAAGTGAATTACTAATATTTCACAATAGTTTTTAAGGCACGTAGTAATAATGAATGAGGGTCATTCTGACCACCAGTGTTGTCCTCCCTCTACCTCTGTTCCCAACATGTATCCCATTTCTTCCACCTCTACCCCACTCCCCCCGTAATGCTTGTGAAACTGTTGCCGCCATGTACAGTTTGATGTAGACGGAGTATCGTTTCTGTTGTCATAGACTTTGGATTTCATATTCAAGTGTGATCATTTTTTATTTCCACCAAATGAACAGACGACTGTTTGGTATACTTTCATAAATCATATGTGAAGATCATAAAACTTTTTTTAAATAACGTGTATCAATGAAACAATAAAAATTACTAAGAGAACAATGCAAACAAGTAGATCTGCCTATAAGACTTGTTTTTCTAAAATAACTTCTATTAATAAAACAATAAAATTACTAGGAGAACAATGCAAAAAGTATTATGGGTTATAGAAATGCTGTTTTAAGTGGAAATTCTATTTTTAGACAGGTCCACATCAAAAAAAAAAGAAGAGGAGTTTAAATTAACAATATAATATTGTACCTGAGGGTATTAGAAAAAAGGAGCAAAGAGAAACCAAAGTCAGCAGGATAGAAGATACTATCATCCAAGACTGGATCAGGAAGATTTAAAAGTTTGAAGAGAACCAATTCTGCTTTCGTTGATCTTTCGGATTGTTTACTGGTTTTTCACATCATTGATTTTTGCTTTCAGTTTTGTTATTTCCTTCTGTCTTCCTATTTTTGGTTCCTTTTCTTGGTCATTTTCTAATTTTATGAGCTGCGTCATTAAGTTATTCAGATATGCCTCTTCTTTCTTCCTGATGTGTGCTTGTAAAGCTATAAATTTTCCTCTCAGGACTGCTTTTGCTGTGTTCCATAGATCCTGGCAGTTTGTGTCTTCATTATCATTTGTTTCCAGGAAAGTTTTGATTTTCTCTTTGATTTCATCTCGGACCTACTGGTTTTTCAGTAGCAGGCTGTTTAATTTCCAATTGTTAAAGTTTTTCTTCTGTGTGGCTTTGTAGTTCACATCTAATTTCAGAGCCTTGTGGTCAGCAAAGGTAGACTGCAAGATTTCTATCCTCTTGATTTTATGGAGGTTTGCTTTATGTGTCAGCATGTAGTCTATCCTGGAGAATGACCCATGTACATTGGAGAAGAATGTGTATCCAGGTTTTTGGGGGGGTGGAGTGTCCTATATATATCTACTAGTCCTCTTTCTTCCATTACTCTTTTCAGGCTAGTATGTTTTTCTTGGGTTTCAGTCTCGTTGACCTATCAAGTGTTGACAGGGCTGTGTTGAGGTCTCCCACAATGATTGTGTTATTATTGATGTCTTTTTTCAGATTTGTCAGTAATTTTATTAGATAATTTGCTGATCTTTCATTGGATGCATATATGTTTAATAGTCTGATTTATTTCTGTTGCACATATCCCTTGATTAGTACATAGTGTCCATCTTTGTCCCTTACAACTTTTTTGAGTATAAAGTTGGTGTCATCAGATATTAATATGGCCACCCAGATTTTTTAAGGGTGTTGTTTGATTGGATGGTTTACCTCCAGCCTTCAATTTTGAGTCTATGTTTGTTGGGACTATTCAGGTGTGTTTCTTGTAGGCAGCAGAAGGTTGGATTCATCTTTTTGACCCATTTAGCAACTCGTGTCTTCTAATTGGTGAATTTAGTCCATTGACATTGAGGGAGATGATTGTCATAGAATTTAATGTCATCTTTGTAGATAAGTTTGCTGTGTTTGTTGGTCTCTCTTGTTTTAGAGTAGACCTGTCTGTTTTTCCTTGAAGGCTGGTTTATCATCTGTGAAGTTTCTGAGCTGTTGTTTATCCATGAAGCTATGTATCCTTCCTTCAAACCCGAATGTGAGCCGTGCTTGGTGCAGTATTCTCGGTGAGGCATTCATTTTATTTAGTCCTGTCACAATATCCCACCACTGTCTTCTGTCCTTGAGAGTTTCTTGTGACATGTCTGATGTAAGTCTTAGGGATCCTACTTTGAATGTAATTTCTCTTTTTGATCTTGCTGCTTTCAGTATTTTATCTCTATTTGTGGGATTTGTACTTGTAATGAGGATGTGTCTAGGGGTGTTTTTCCTGCTCATGGTTAGGCAGGATTAACATCATTAAAATGGCAATATCCCCAAAGCATTCTACAGATACCCATGACATTATTCAAAGAAGTGGATCAAACAGTTATGAAGTTCATCTGGAAAAATAAACACTCTTGAATAACTAAAGCACTCCTAGGGAAAAGGAAAATGGGAGGCATTACTTTCTCCAACTTTAAACTGTACTACAAAGCAATAGTTATCAAAACAGCATGGTATTGGAATAAAGACAGACCTTCAGATCAGTGTAATAGGCTTGAGTTCTCAGACAATGTTCCCCAGACATACAATCACCTAATTTTTGACAAGGGAGCAAGAAATCCTAAGTGGAGCAGGGAAAACCTCTTCAACAAGTGGTGCTGGCAGAACTGGTTAGCCACTTGCAAAAAAGTGAACATAGACCCCTCCCCCCAGTTAACATCATGTACGAAGGTAAAATCCAAATGAATTAAAGACCTTGATATCAGACTTGATACCATAAGGTATATAGAACAACATGTCTGTAAAACACTCTATGACATTGAGACTAAAGGCATCTTCAAGGAGGAAATTGCCCTTTCCAAACAAGTGGAAGCAGAGATCACCAGATGGGAATACATTAAGCTGAGAAGCTTCTGCACCTCAAAAGAAATAGTGCCCAAGATACAAGAGCCACCCACCGTGTGGGAGAAACTATTTACCCAATACCAATCAGATAAAGGGCTAATATCCAAAATATACAGGGCACTTACAGAACTTTACAAGATAAAACATCTAATCTTATCAAAATATGTAGAGAAGAAATGGACACTTTGATAAAAAAGGAATACAAATGGCCAAAAGGCACATGAAAAAATGCTCCTCATCACTGATCATCAGAGAGATACAAATCAAAACAATGATGAGATACCATCTCACACCACAGAGATTGGCACACATCACAAAGAATGAGAACAATCAGTGCTGGCGGGGATGTGGAGAGAAAGGAACTCTTATCCACTGCTGGTGGGAATGCTGTCTAGTCCAACCTCTGTGGAAAGCAATATGGAGATTTCCAAAAACTGGAAATTGAGCTCCCATTCAACCCAGCTATTCCAATCCTAGGGATATACCCTAGGAACACAAGAATATAATACAAAAACCCCTTCCTCACACCTATATTTATTGCAGCACTATTCACAATAGCCAGGCTCTGGAAACAACAAGGATGCCCTTCAACAGACGAATGGCTAAAGAAACTGTGGTACATATACACAATGGAATATTATGCAGCCTTCAGGAGAGATAAAGTCATAAAATTTTCCTATACATGGATGTACATGGATATACATGGATGTGCAATGGAATATTATGCAGCCTTCAGGAGAGATAAAGTCATAAAATTTTCCTATACATGGATGTACATGGAGTCTATCATGCTGAGTGTAATAAGTCAGAGGGAGAGAGAGAGACAAACAGAATAGCCTCACTCATCTATGGGTTTTAAGAAAAATAAAAGCCATCTTTGCAACAATCCTCAGAGACAATGAGAGGAGGGCTGGAACTTCCAGCTCACTTCATGATGCTCACCACAAAGATTGGTGAGTGCAATTATAGAAATTACTACACTGAGAACTACCCTAATCATGTGAATTAATGAGGGAACTTGAAAGCCTGTCTAGAGTATAGGTGGGTGTGGAGTGGAATGGAGGGAGATTTGTGACATTGGTGGTGGGAATGTTTCACTGGTGAGGGGGGGTGTTCTTTACATGACTGAAACCTAATCACAATCATAATTGTAATCAAGATGATTAAATAAAGAAAAAATGCAAAAAAATTTTGAAGAGACTAATCGCAAGCACAGAATTCAGAATCATTATAAATATTGTCCTTGATAGTAAAGTTGGTGTCATCTTCAAATTCTCCAGAACTTTCAAAAAACAGCTAATAATCATACTTCTCAAACTGTTTCAAAAATAATAACCAAAAGATGGCTGAAGACCCCAAAATTTTTTCTTAGACAATATCATTTGTAGTCTCCTCCAGAGAGAAAAGGAGAACAGAAGGAAACCCACTGACCAATATCTCTGATATACACTAATGAAAAATCCTCAAAATATTGTAAAGAAATGAACTCCAATAACATTCAGAACAATAATTTGCTATGACTAAGTGGAATTGATCCCAGAGTCACATGTATAGCATGCCATATCCAAAACAATTACTATTAAATATTAATCAAATGAAAGATTAAAATCACATGACCATATTAAGCGAGTCTAAAAGCATCTTTGATAACATTTAACAACTATTTTGGTAGTGTAGTAAGCCATACTCTGCAGTATTCAGTTATTACACTCTTGGCTTTTGTGCCCAGCATCACTCCTGGCTGAGCTCAAGGGATTATATGCGGTGCTGGAATGAAACTTGAAGTTGACCGCATGTAGGACATTTAGGTTACTAGTTGTAGTGACTCTATAGGCCCTCGACATGAACATTTCTTAATAAACTGGAAATAGAAGAAAAATATTTCAATATAATAAAAGCCATATATAAGAAACCCACAATTGATATCATATTCAGTTGTAAACAAATGGAATTTTTCATTAAGGTCCAACTAGACAAAGATGTCTTTTTTTCATCAAGACTGTTCAACACAGGTTTGGAAAAGCTTGTCAGAGCAATTAAAAAAGAACAAAAGATATAAGTGTAATCAGAACTGAAAAAGAAGAAATAAAAGTATGGCTATTTGTAGATAGAATTATATATAGAAAACATTAGACTCCACTTTAAAGAGCTACAAATGAGCTTATTTAATGACAAGATGCAAAATAAACATAAATCTGCTGCATTTGTGTATGCAAACAATGAGTTGGAGGAATGAGTAATTTTCAAAAACTGCCATCTATAATTAGAGCAAGAAGTTATAGCAAAAATTGGAAAATACCTTGGAAAACACCTAACAAAGAATTAGAAAGAAGTATATACTGAAACTTGCAGTATATAAAAGTAAAAGATCTTTTTTCCACAAAGCAATCTACTCATTAAAAGCAGTCATCATCAAAATGTCCATGATATGTTTTTAGGAAAACAGAATAAGCAGTTCTAAAATTTCTAAGGAAAATACCTCAAATACACAAATTAATTTGGAGGAAAAAATGAAACTTTAGGTATTTTATTCCTGGACTTCAGATTGTATTACAAGGCAAATGTCTTCATAATTCATGTATTATCTTTCCAGTCCACAAATTTAAAATATTTTAAAAAAATCACGGTATCATGGGTCAGAAAGGCAGTATGATTGCTTTATATGAAACCAACTGGGGTTTGATTCTCAGAAATACATATGGTTTCCTGAACCCTGTCCGGAATGATCCCTTAGCACAGAGCCAGGAGTTAGCTTTGAGTATTGCCATATAGGGTCCATAGACAAGACTACAATAAAATGACCATAGTTTAATTATAATGTGGGGGAATTGTAATTTTATCAAACCAAAGAAGGGAAATATGGTACAATTAAAATTTAGCTAAATCGTCAGACAGCGGGCCACAGATCTCCTGGACTGAACACTTGGTCCAGGAGACTGGGACCCCCCACCCCAAACGGGTTTTTATGGCCGGCCCAGGCAACTCGGGCCCTGGGGGGCGGGCGGAGGAGGGAAACCCCTCCCCTTCCAATTTCCAAACTGGAGAGGGAGCTCGCAGTTCGACCCAGCAGAGCGCACATGCCAGGAAAGCAGTCCCTCTTTTTTTCTGGTATGTCAGGGTCGCTGGTCAGACAGCGGGCCACAGATCTCCTGGACTGAACACATGGTCCAGGAGACTGGGACCCCCCACACCAGGCGGGTCTTCATGGACGGCCCTGGCAACTCGGGCCCTGGGAGGGGCAGGCGAAGGAGGGAAACCCCTCCCCTATGTATATTGGACCCCCTGTTTTGTTTGCTAGTAATACTATTTTTCAAAACCGCGTGGCCGCGCTCAACAAATATACTTTTTAAGCATTATCCAAAAACGTTCCTGATCCTAGACTGTTCCTAGGAATAGAATCAGGATGCCCAAGATTTTGATAAAACACTCAAATTGACCTTTATTGTATAGTCTTTTATGTATTGCCTCTCCCCTCACCCCTGTGTCTCTCCTACCTCCTCATACCCAAACCCTGAACCATTATCTTCCCCTTATTCAACCCTCCTTATCATCAGTTCCTAATTGGGTAGACACCAAGACTGACCTTCTACCCCAACACCACCATCCAGCTCCTCATTGAAAGATACCCTCTCGGTCCCCAGCTCATGCCTCTACAAATAACTACAACCAACATGCCTGTTGACTCATGCTTGGTGGCCCCTCATGCCCCCATCAAACTATGGACTGTTGCATGATACCGGGATCAGCTTCAGCTAAACCCCTACTTCAAGGACAATATAGGGTTCCGTAATGCCGCAAAACATGTCACAAACTCAACTATCACCTGTTATCTTCAAATACCCTTGTTTTCTTTCTTTTTTTCTTTTTAAAATAAAAAGGGTCACATGTGTCTCTTTTGTATATCTCAGATGTATTCCCTTAACATCTATAACTCTTTTCGAATATCCTCATATAGTGACAATTTTGCCCACTAGATTAGTTATTTGATTGTTTTATTTTCCCCCTGTAAGATCTGTTTTATAAGCTGGTATACTGGTATAAGGGTAATTCTGTATAGATTTCACGTTTATACCAAATTATGGAAAATGTTGGACTTTATTCGTCGGCCCCCAGATGCACCAACAATATCTTGCGGCATTGCTTCTCTTTTGCATAGGCACATTAAAATGGGAAAATAACACATATGCAAACAAGTTCTTATCTAATAGAGATGGGAACACAAATTTGGTAATGTAATTAGGCCTTTTACCCTGAACATTGGCATAATGATTTGGCTCAGGCCTCAGAAGAATGGGCATCGCCCACACAACCTGAACAATGGATACCATCTATGGAAACAACCACAATTGTCTTTAACATTACCAGGATCCAAGCCTCTACCAGAGAAGACCTACTGCTGCTTTGGCATTGACTTACTCCAAAGAGTGCTCCCAACACCCAGGCGACTCAGCAACAGTCTGCATGCAGGGCAGATCGCTCTGCATTTAATGATATGCTGAAACTAGAGGATGCTCCACATCAGCCTAACATCGATGAAAAAAATGCACAGAATCCAAAGTCTTTAAATATAAGAGTCTGATACCAACAATAGCTAAAGTGTGAAAAAGTTTTACTGGGACCTTGAGAATGATTGGAGATGGATAGACTGGTATGCCTGGAACCCAGAGTCTGTCTTATGCCAATAAACTTCTGGGTTGAGGCCTTTTTGTAATCAGGTCAAGGATTTTTTTCCATTTTCTCCATTTTTCTGGACCTATGCAAACATTGGCGATTGCCACTATCACACCTTTACTATATTTTTTTACTCTTATCCTTTAAGGAAAAAAAATACAACTTACTGAACTTAAAAACAAATTACTGTAGTAGAATGCTTGTCTCGAATACAGGCAGGGGATGGGAAAGGGGAGGGGGTAATGTTGCACTGGTGAAGGAGGGTGTTCTGGTTATGACTGTAACCCAAATATGATCATGTTACTTAAATAAGAAATATATTAAAAAATTTAGCTGAATCTCATTCCTGAACATCATTGCATATAGTTAAGGAAAATTACACTTTTTATCATAAGAAGGTTAAGATTATCTTTAAAAACAGGAAAATAAAGCACTGCCACATTTAAAATATATTTGTGGTAAACAGGTCTATTTGTTTTTTAAACCTGAATATAAAGGAAGTTTCTTAATCTGATAAAAGGCATATCTTTAATTTAATAAAAATATCAATTGAGAAATATTAGAATTGTTATCTTAAATTAAGGAACAGTGTAAAGGACAAACTTATTTTTGCATTATGTGGGAGACTCTATAAGTTATATTAAAATAAAATATATTAAATAAGATTGGAAAGAAACAAATACAATTTGCACTATTTGCAGATAATATGGACCTTTATTTAAAAACAATATAAGAGGATATGGGTGGTAGGACAAAAACGGAGGTGTAGGGAGGACAATTTGGTGATGGGAATTCCCCCTGATTTTATGTAAATATGTACCTAAAATATCATTGTCAACAATATGTAAGCCACTATGATCAAAAATAAATAAAAAAAAATTATACTCCATAAAAAAAAAATATAAGGGGCCAGAGTGATAGTACAGCCAGTAGGGCATTCCATATGGTTCCCCAAGCACCTCCAGGAATAATTTCTCAGTGCAGAGGCAAGAGTAATCCCTGAACACAGCTAGGTGTAGTCCCCAAACCTAAAACAACAATGATAAAATCAATATAATTTTGAATAGCTATACATTTTAATCAGAAAAGCAGTGTGTGTAATTCATAGGGTTACCCCACATAGTTCTCTGACTTTTGCCCAATTGGTTTTTTGGAAGAGGAAAAAGGAATTGTAAGAAATGCATTTAATTTTGATAGGTTCACTTATAGAAGTGACTTATATAGGTGATTGGATAAAGAAGCTGTAGCATATAAACACAATGGAATACTAAGTAGCTGCAAGAAAGATTAAATAAAGGCTTTCACTGCAATGTGTATAAGACTGAAGGGTATCATGTCAAGTAAATTAAGTCAGAGAGGAAGAGTACTAGATGATTTCACTCATCTGTACAATAGAAAGAAGAAAAAGGAAGGAACAGACAATATCTCACAATGACAAAAGATGTCATTTATTTGGCCCTAGATCTCAAAATAGATTACTGCCTGCTGCCGGTGTTGTGGGAAATGATAATCACACAGGAGATTTGCACCACTCTTGGCCAAGCTTCTCAGAGACTACTGAAAGATGTAGAAATGACTATTGTTTTAATGTATTCAAAGAAGAAAGAATTATGTCTGAAATAGCATAAAGACTCAAGAATTGGGGTCTTATGTTTGACTGGAAAACATTAATCCCACCATATGTGGGAGTACTAGGAGAATCCAGAATATAACCAAGAGAAATTACAGAAAATATTTAAATAATCTTTACAAACAATAATATTCTCAATACAAACAAGAACTAATTTTATGCTTATTACAAGTCTTACACATTGTACTCCACTTTATGTACTTAACATACCAAAATATGAGTTTTTATCACTTTGTTAACTTGATAGATTAAAAATTTCATATTATTGACCCAAACTTAGGCACATTGAGGGTTTTTATATTTTCCAGTATTGCAGCAATCCCTTTGACTCTTATAAATCATGATATTTAAAATACAACAAAAAGATACAAACAAAAATTCTTTTTTAATGAGCAAATTCATGTTTTTGTTCATGACACCCAAATATCTATTTTTATCTTCACAAACTTCCCAATATCATAACAATCTAGCAAATGTAAAGATTACACACTCATATGAGTGGGATATATAGCAACTAAACTATTTTCAATAGTTAATTAAAATAATTAATTTACCGAACTCATCCCTTTATCCATAGGATAAAGTAAGCTGAAATAGAACAAATCAAAAGTAAACATTGTTTAAAACATTTTCATATCTTAAGTAACAAACATTATAGATGAAATCAATAAAAAAATTGGGAAATGATGTTAAGCAGATATTCTTATTAAAGGATTAGTAATGCAGCATGATATTGAAAAATTCTCTAACTCAGAACACATAAATCATTATAGTATTAATAGAAGATTTGAAATAATATACTATTAAATGTTTTATGATTTCTAGACAGAATTCTCCCAGTATTTTTTTTCAAAGAGAACCACATAACTTGAATCATTTTGTTCTGCCTCATTAATTGAGGGGAAAATGTATGGTAGCAGAACCAAACAGTCATATGAACATTGAGTAGAAATAAAAAAGGTTCAGACATAAACACCAAACCCAAAGTCAACGACAACAGAATCGATACCCAATCTTCAACCTGCTATACAAAGAGGGGATCAGTTATACTTGTAGTCCGGGGGACAAGGATGGGGATGCTGGAAACAGGGGTGGACGGAGGACAACACTGGTGGTGGGAATACCACTGATTCAATATCACAATGTACCTCAATTATTACTGTGAAAGATTTGTAATTCACATTGGTCACAATAAAAATTATTTAAAATATATAAATCACAATTTTCCATTTTATATGTATTTAATTTGTAATACCAAGACTATATCAGCAAGTACCCTACATGTTGAAAGTGAAAATATACAGCCCTATATTTCACTTTTAAATCTGTATTAAAATAGACAAAAACTAGATTAGATGCAACATACGGTCTTATAATGCTAAAAAGGCAACTAAAATGAAACATTTTATATAAACACAGAAATACATAATATGATCTAAACAGATTGTTGAATATAGCATTCAATAATATAGTTAAGTTGTGTCGGGTGATATAAGGTGAGAACAGTTTTGAAATAAAAAAGACAGATATAGATTATTGTCAGTTTTTTTTTTTCTTTTTATTTCTGTTAGGGTGAGGTTAGGTTAGGGTAACAAGATTATATTTAACTTTAAATAAATTAAAGTACCTTTAATTAACACTTAAAATCATGTGATCTGAGGTCTGGTTTTAAAATAAGATACAGATTTTATACTTCAAGATTGCAAATATTTTTATTGTCAAAGTTCTTAACACAAAACTTCACTGAGTACAAATGAATCTAATATCAAAGGAAACAAAAGTACATGATTTGCCTC
Source organism: Suncus etruscus (assembly GCF_024139225.1). Classification (NCBI taxonomy): domain Eukaryota; kingdom Metazoa; phylum Chordata; class Mammalia; order Eulipotyphla; family Soricidae; genus Suncus; species Suncus etruscus. The sequence goes on from NC_064868.1 coordinate 114,656,813, forward strand.
TGGAATACTCCATACTCTCAGATATAACTTCTTCAACTCTTTTTAAATTTTTGTTTGAAAGTTACAAATGCATATTTAATTATGTGTATTGTACAAATTAACTTGCTTTAGTTATACGGACAAGGAGTTTTTGCGATTATTTCTCAATCTTCGTTCAGCAGCATTTCATAAATACATGAGTTTTACCATTTACTATAGTAATCTTAGACGTTTAGTATAGTCTGATGAACAGAAGAATTTCCTAAGAGGGAAGAATGGGAGAGAGAGAGAGAGAGAGAGAGAGAGAGAGAGAGAGAGAGAGAGAGAGAGAGAGAGAGAGAGAGAGAGAGAGAGAGAGAGAGAGAGAGAGAGAGAGAGAGAGAGAGAGAGAGAGAGAGTTGCCTGTGAGCACTGCTGGGTTTTTTCACAAAAAAAGTTCTGTTATTTTTATGTCAGTGACTTCAAATATATATGTATAAACAGGTTTGTTGGAGGTCTACAGTCTACTAAAAATAAGGACAGAGTTAGACGTACTTCTATCTCTCTTCCTCAATGATAAAAGTATTTCTGAAGAACCAGAGAGATAGTATAGTTGGTAAGGTGTTTACCTTGATGTGGCAAACTTGGGCTCAATCCCGAACACTCCATATGGTACCCTGAGCCCATCAGAAATGGTCCCGAGAGCAGAGCCAGGAGTAAGCCCTTGAGCACCATCAGGCGTGGCTCAAAACAGAAACAAAATTAGTTTGCAGTAGATTGGAATAATAGCTAGAGATAAAAGTTGAAATGAATTTGAGGAGAGAGCTAACAGGGAAAAGAATTCATGAGAGGCTTTATAAGGAAAAATACAAAACAAAGTTCTAAAAGTGTAGACACTTACGAAATATTTTACAAATATGAATTACTCATGATACACTGAGAAAATAAGAAATAAAGGTGAATTAGGTGGCTACAGATGATTAAAAATCTTGGTAGCTTACAGTTCTTTTTATTCATATTGACAATCAACATGGAAATATGACATATCAGTGACAAAAAAAAGAAAAACAAGAAAAGTGTAAAAAATTATGCAGTTTGTGTTTAATCTTCTGCTTGAAAGTAACAAAATGTCAGTTACATTTATATCTTATAGTCATATAGTCAAGCTTCCCAGCATGGTGTTATTTCCTTTTCACAAGATAGCATTGTAGAACACAGCACTAGAGAGGCATATATAATCATTTTACAAAAAAAATAGAGGAGCAAATGATTGGAAACAATAATACAGTTACCGCTGGGAGAATGTAACAAAGTAAAACTAGTAAGAAATGCACAGTCAAATCTGTAATTCAATGCAATATATGTGACATTGCAATGTTTGAATGTCGTGTGTTTCTTTTTATAAGCAGGTGAGTTAAGATGATCGAATTGGACTTTCAGAGTCATCACTCTTGCAATTTTGTAAAGGACAGATTGAAGAGGAAGTATGTTAAGGGAAAAATATTGGTTAAAATAAGGGTATCAATCTAGGCAGTATTAGTGAAGATTGATGGGTAAGAACATATATGAGATATTAAAGGAAAGAGTTGCAGTCCATGAAACCTAATAACCAATTAGTTTAGGGAGTGATAGGTCTATTTGTAGTCCACAACTTCAAGATTTCTTAAGTGTATCTTCTCGTAGACGATAAAATCATTTTATAAAGCAGGAAATAGATTGAGGTAGGAAAATATAATGAGGGAACTCCCTGGTGCATATAAATTATCTGAGAGAAATTGCTAGCTAGGTAACCTTAGAAATAGATAACCTTAGATGTAAGCATATAGATAGTAATTGGATTTACATGACTTAGACTCTTCTCTGTTTTTTCCCTATATGTATATTCTCAAAGCAAATGACAGTGTGCAGAGCATATTGTTTTGTGAAGAGTAAAAGAGTAAATAATAAAAACAACGGAAGAAAACAAAACACTTTAAAAATGTAACACTGTGTGGAGAAATTATGAAGGATAGTGCAGTGGGTAGGACATCGGCCTTTCATCTCCCAACCTGGAGATGTCTTTTTCAACATGAATGGAAACTGAGGTGATTATTCTAAGTGAACTTAGTAAATACGTGAGAGACAATTATGAGGTGCTTTCACAGATAAGTGGAACATAGATAATTAAAACAAACTGACACTCCATATTTCTGAGTCTATGAGTAAGTCTTTAGCACTAGTGAATGTGGCCTCACCCCCCAAAAATACTGGGGGTTTGGGAAAATAGTATGGAGATTAAGGTGATTGCTAAGCATGTGTTCAGCCCTGATTTGAACCCCATTACCAATATGTGGTCCCTAAACACCACCACCAAGAGTGAACTCTGAGCATAGAAACCATGAGAATGATGCCAAAATAGGCAAAACAAAATGTGAAATCTGGATACAATGATGCAATAGAATCAATCCAAAGACGGAAATAATTCAAGAGTGTACTGATAAATAACATCAAAGTCTGAAAATTAGTTATGCAAGATAAAGTTTATACATATCCACTGAATTGGTGACTTCAGTTTCAGTGAAATGAAAGAACAGAAACTAACATTGGATATGGAAAGAAATAAAGAAAAATAGAACAATTCCTTCAAAGGGGAAGAGATAGGGTAATAAGGAGAGGTGTGGCTGAAAGGGGTTGTGGTAGAGTTCTTTATATTTAAGACCACACACTGTATAGTTCATAATGTATAATGTTATATATTTAGAGATACTTGAGAATAGATTGCAAAAAAGAGTATGACACAGTAGACAGAATCCCAAGTGGGGATATAAGATAAATAATTCAAGGAGAGAAATTATCAACTCCCCAAAAAGTGGATTGTCTTGTCTTATTCTGCTAAGTAAACATGTCAAAATTAAATAATTTCCATTTTAAAAACGGTATACTAGGTATATCCAAAGTTTTTTTTTCTCTGAAGTGCCAGACATTATACCCTTTTGACTTAAGGACATGTAGTCTCTGTTACCATCTTGACCCTTATATAATTAAAGCAGTCAACAACAAGAATGAAATACCAGGTAACCCAGAAATACCATCTCTTGAGTTTATTCTTAGAATATGAAATCATGAATTTAAAATGATATTTGTACATCTATGTTTGTAGCAGCAATATTAACAATCGCCAGGACCTGCACTCAACCTAAATGCCCACTGACAATTGACTAGATAAAGAATGTATGGCATATATAAACTCAATGAAACTCATCATTGCTATTATCAAGGAAAACCATGTCTTTTTCAACATGAATGGAAACTGAGGTGATTATTCTAAGTGAACTTAGTAAATAAGTAAGAGACAATTATTAGGTGCTTTCACAGATAAGTGGGACATAGGTAATTAAAACAAACTGACAAGAAACTATAGGCAAGTAAAAGGGAAATGCAATAGGAGTAATTAGGAGAAGGATTTAGGGGAATACTCTGTGGTACTGGAACTTTGGTGGTGGAAGTGCTGATGATTAGAGGTATATAAAGAAGTAAGTCTACACCTCTGGAATTTTATTTATTTATTTATAATTGTATTTGTAAATAAATACATTTTATTTATGCATAATTATATTTATAATTAAATTTTATTTATCTTTATAAATAAAATAAATTTTATTTATTTATGTATATAATATATAATTATAACATATAATTATATAATGTATAAAATTATTTATTTATGTATATAATTTTTAACCAAAGAGAATACATGATAAAAGAAAAACTTAACATAATACAATACAATGGCTTTTGCAGAATAAATCTGAGACAGTGTGCTGAAAGTTAACCAAGATCTGAGAAAGGAAAGGGGGGACTACTCTTTTCAAATAAATAGAGCTAAGGCAACAAAATATATAAAAATGGAAATTACTTTTTTTTTAAAGCCTCAACTAAAACTCATTATAAAATGAGCTTATGGGCAGGAGTGATAATAACAGAAGTAAGGTGTATACATTGCATTCAGCTAATACGAGTCTGATCTCTAATACCATACATCATTTCTTTCCCTGCCCTGATTCAGTGCTTCCAGGTGTGACCTCAGAGCACAGAGCCAGGAGTAAACTTTGATCACTGATCTGCATGTCCCAAAATTAAAATATGAGATTATTAATTTAAGTAAAACGATTAGCATTGAAGCTATGGAAAAATCAAGGGCATAATCTGGTCTTGGAACAACTGGATCATAAATTCAAATATAGTTTTTTAGGTAAACTTTTCTTTGTGTCTGTTTTGTTAATTTTATACTACAAATAAATTTGCATCATGTAAAATTATGTACAGTTGCTAACAACGTTGAATATTTTACATGTATGTAACTAATTAATTTGTGGACCTCCCCAGCAGTGCTCAGAGGGCCCTGTAAGCAACTCCAAGCAATAGTAAATGTTTCTGAGTAAGCTTTCTGAGTCAATGCAAGAGCATAAGGATGTGAAATTTCTTGGGCTCTCCAGTGAAGGGGATCACCATGGCCACATATAATGACATTTGGAGTGCCTGAGATAACCAAATTCAAACTTAGGGACCAGCATATGCAAATTTGAAGCCCATTAATTTACACTTTTTTCTAAAAATTATCCAGGGAAAGAAATAATTAGCAAAGTTAGAGATCAATTGTGAATACCTTAAACTTTTCATCTATAACCTAATTGACAAAGCTAAGCAAAAAATATGATAGTCTTTTATTGGGACTAGAGAGATAGTAAAGTAGGTAGGTACTAACCTTGTACCTATCATACCCGGATTTAATCCCCAGCACTCCTTATCTTCCTCTAAACTCCACCAGGACTGATTACTGAAAGTTAGGAATAAGGATTACCCCTGAACATTGCTAGACATGGCCCCCATTTTTTTTAAAAAGACAGTCATTGGATAAAAAGTGGATAGAGGTAATTTCTATATAAAGAGTTAAAGGATACTGAACAAAAACAATGGTAGTCAGTGAAAGATAAACATTATAAACAACTCAAATGGCTCCCCAATTACTTGTCTTGTTAAATAAAAATGGATATGTGTATTTAATACAATCTCAAGATTGTATTAAACATGTATTTAGTCATGTTTCAAGATTCAAATATAAGTTTAAAATCTATGGACAAATTCTATTATATCACTCTTAAAACAAGGGCAGGAAAAATCATACAGTGAGTAGTGTGCTTGCCTTGAACATGGTGGACAAAGCTTTAATCTTTGCCAGTCTACATGCTCATCAAGCCCTGCCCTGCCAGTAGTGATTCCTGATACAGAGCCAGGAATAATACATTTGGACTCTAAACAAACAAACAAACAACAACAACAACAAAGAGAAAGATACAGAAATTAATATACAGTGCCATATTAATGATATGAAAAAACTCAGGAAAAATATACCAACAGCATTTAAAATACTAGGTGATGCTATTGGTGTTCTTTCTTGTTTCTTATGAATATTTTTCTAACATTCTCAAACTTGCTAAAATTACTCTTCCAAAATAAAACAGGCTACTCAATGAAATATTTTATACTTGATGTTACCTATCTTCATAAACTTTTACAACAGTACATTCCCATGTTTATATTTTACTTCAACATTTGATAACACTTGTTACTCAAAATAATGCACATTAATTTTTAAGCCTGTCATAGAAGATGTTGTTTTCTAGTTATCACAGTTGACAGCACAGTATGGAATGAATGACTTAAAATAATGCTATTGCATAAGCAAACCTTCCACAATAAGTACCTGTAGCAAGTACATATATACATACATTATTTCTTTCTCTACAAACCTTAACTTGCATTCCATAACACTGGGAAATACACTTTTGAAATATTAGCATTTGTTTTGTATTTTCTGTAAAGAATAATGCTTTGATTTTAAGGTATTTATTTTCAATTTTTTAAATAAAAAGACTTGCTTATTCCTAAAACCACTTTCAAATTATTCATGAAATTTCATCTACCTGACAACAGGGAAATAATAATAAATAAAAGAGTGATGTTTATTTTTACAGCATGTTTCACAAAATTATTTCATTAAATTATCATCTTGTGAAGTAGATTTGAAAGTCATGTATGTAGGAAAATTGTACAACATTTTAAGTTTTGTTTTAATTCAAATAATGTTGGTTACACATATTGTAAATGTTTAAATATTTTAGGAGTAGAATGGTTCTATATCACAACCAATGCCAAAATATGACTAACCCTAGACTCAAATATGTTGAATTCTGCCTAGGCTCTCACTTTGGTAAAATGATTTTTAGATAAATACATCATTTTAATAAAAATTAGTCTATTAACATTGAAGAAGGATTGTATTACTACCCTACAAGTTTAGATGTGGTAATAGTGCTATTATAATATTAGTTAGACCTCATTTAATCTGCACAAAAATCCTATGAAATATTTATTACTATACCCATTTTACAGATAAAAAATAAAAAAGAAGAAAAATTTAGAAATTGTCCTAAGTTTAAGAGCTAGAAAATGACAAATCTTGGATTCAAGCATTCAGTTCACTGCCTGTAACAGTTGTTCAGATACATAATCCAAAATCTAATTAAGAGTTACTATAATAATTCAATGCATACTTATTTACTGTAATTTCAATAAAATAAATAAATAATCCCATATTGTGTTTTATTTGTCTAGGTATGATAAATAGTGCCCTCTTTCTCTTTTAGAAGCAAGCAGTCTTACTAAGACTTCAGTTTTTACTATCAATATTAGCCAAAGTTGTTCTCTTTTCTATTTAAAAAAAAATCACTTTATTTTAACACTGTAGTTACATGGTTGTTCATGATACAGTTGGTTTCTTTTAAAAGTTACAAAGTTCTTCATGATTAAATTTCTGTCATAAAATGTATAGCACCCCTTCACCACTGCACATTTTCCACCACCAATATTTGCAGTTTCCTTCCTTCCTTCTTTCCTTCCTTCCTTCCTTCCTTCCTTCCTTCCTTCCTTCCTTCCTTCCTTCCTTCCTTCCTTCCTTCCTTCCTTCCTTCCTTCCTTCTTTTCTTCCTTCCTTCCTTCCTTTCCTTCCTTCCTCCCTTCCTTTTTTTCCTCTCGCCTTCCCTCCTTCCCTCCCTCCCTCCATCCCTTATTTCCTTCCTTCCTTCCTTTTCTTCCTTCCTTTCTTCCTTCTTTTCTTCCTTCCTTCTTTTCCTCCAACCTTCCCTCCTTCCCTCCCTCCCTCCATCCCTTCCTTCCTTCCTTCCTTCCTTCTTTCCTTCCTTCCTTCCTTCCTTCCTTCCTTCCTTCCTTTCTTCCTTTTTTTGTTGTTGGTTCATACCCGGTGGCACTCGGGGGTTACTTCTGGCTCTTCACTCAGAAATCACTCCTGGCAGACTCGGGGGACCACATGGGATGCCTGAATTTGAACCACTGACTGTCCTGAAATAGCTGGTTATGCAGAATATAATAAAGGACAAAATTCAAGTGCTATTTAGCAGTTAAAAGAAAAAAGATACACCTTTCCTACTTTTCTCTCTCACAAAAATGATAGATTTATATGTTAAAAGTATGATATATTTTATTCTAGAGATGCAGGTTTGATTCATAACTGTTCTCACAGCTTTGCTCAGGGCTCAGATACCTGTATCTCAGTATACTCAGTATATTTTACTGTATCTCAGTATACTCAGAATCTCAGTATAATGAGTATATTCAGTATAAGTATCAAGATTTCAGGTACTTTGTGCACAGATATCACTTCTGGCAATGCTTTGGGACTTTATGGGATAAAACTATGGTCAGTCATGTGCATAGCACATACATTATCTCTTGTAATATCTCTGCAGTCCAATAGTATTTTCTGAAATTAAAGAATACACATCTAATGACCAATAATCTTTGAACAGTTCTAGATTTAAGTGTACTAAGGACGTTACCATAAATATCAGAGTATAATTTTGTCTTCTTCATAAAATGAATAACAGTCATCTATTGAATATTAGTTTTAGAAACTCCTTCACTTCATGGTCTATGTGTAGATATGAAAATGCATTGATACTCAAGTTCTTCATCGCTAGAACTCTGTATCCCAGAGTTCTGTCATTTGCAGCTCATTAATCCATTAATGCGACAAAGAATGATTAAAAAGTTAATGGGAGCAATTCAACTGATGATCAATAATAAACTGTATATAGAAATAGTGATAGGGTAGGTATAATTAAAACACTTAACTAAGGTACCAATGAGGACGGAGTAAAGGGCATTCCATTGAAAAATGAAAAATAATACAAAAATAGCAGTCTACTACAAATTTATGCCTACGGTACTGTAAGAACTGAGCAATATATTCAATTGAATTTTATGTACTTGAAATCTAATAAAAAGTATACAGTGTTATTGCTTTGCTTTATAGTAGCTTTTTAATGAAAACTTGCTGAATGAATTAAAATGGTCAAAGCAAAACATATAGTCCTTAATTATCACCGGAGGATAGAAAAATAGGTGATATTTATATGTAATAATCATTTATTCCTCCTCAGTAGTCATGTTGATGTGCTTGCTTTGATTTAAAGCAAAAATACTTATTACATTTTCAATGAGAGAACAAAACTATTTCCATTTTACAAACAATAAACATTATACGCCACTCACATGGGATCTCTAGCATTGATGTAATTTTAAGTTAAAACATTAATCTAGATGAGATCTGAGGAAAATGACTTGAAAGAACATTAAGTAATTTCCAGTCTTATATCCTTTCTTTAATGCTATTGACTAACAAGAAAATTGGAAATAAAAATAATTTTTGAATGGTCCAGCTATCTACCTAGGTATTGTGCTTTTAAAAACTTATATTTTACATTTTATTTAAATACTTTGTTCTTTTACCATTTGTTTGAAACAAATAAAACACTATTTTATCAGAGTTATGAATTATATGTTGATGTGATATTTAATATCAGGTGTTCACAGTCACCATTCAGAGTCCCAGGATCCTGACATGAAAACACTTGGCTAACAAGGCCAGATGGTTCAATATTACAATGGTACCAGGATATGCCAACACTGGGCAATGTTTAGTGGCCACAGAGGTCATATACATTGATGGTCAGTGGCTTTCAGGGATATTCTCAGCAATTTTCAAGGTGATATGTTGTGCCATGTATTAAGCCAGATTCAGGCATTTAGATGGGATCCTAATGCCTATGCTAGATAGCAATCTTGCCCTTTGATATTTAGCTTGGATTATTCCATAAAACAAACAAGGTAAATGTTTTGCACATAAAGTAGCAGTAACAAAAATAAATTTTGTTTCTCCTTTAGAGGAGAAATTTGTAAGTTCACTTTATAGCAAAAAAAAAACACACAACAAATAGTGCAGGAATTACCTATACATCGTTAGAGAATTCAATAAACTTATAGATATTCAATTTTTAGCTACCCATATTTTATTTTACAATGTCAAGGGTATTCATTTATATTTTCAGACATATACAATTAGAACCACCAGGGTTCTCTTTAGTTACATGAAATCCTAATTGAACTATTTTACTCTAAGTCAAGGGACAGGCAACTACATAAATTTAAGTATTCCTCACAGCAAAAGTACCATTAACAAAATGAAAAAGGCAACCTATAGAATAAAATAAAAATGTTACTATTCAAGCTCTAATCATAGTAGCCAATACATGGAAACAACATAAGTGAAACAACCTAAGTGCCCAACAATAAATGATTATTTTTTCTTAATGTGGCATATATATGAAATATTCATTAGTTATTTAAAATAATGACATTCTGCCATTGTCAAACACATGTGTAAATCTTGATAGAATTAAATTGTGAAAAAATGTCTTAAGGAGAAAAACAGATGTATGATTTATCTCATATGTGGGATATTAAAAAAACAAATGAACAACAATAACAAAACAAACCAAAACTTTAGATTCTGGCAAAAAAACAATAAGTTACCAATTGGACTAGGGATATGACTAGTAGAATCAGAAGGTGTGAGTATTTTCATAGTAAATATTATATGAATATTTTGTGATGGGAGTGATATAATATATAACACCTGAAAGGTGAGAAACTCTATAGTGTTCTAAAACAATATTAACTCAGATATATCTGTTGATTGAAAAAATTGAAAAAATCATGTATCTGATATTGTTTGAATAGCAGAAATATATGAGAAAACAAATTTTAATAGCTAAAAGTTAATAAGCACAATATGTTTTTGGTTTTAGAGCCAGATGTAACTGTGCTCAGGGCTTACTGGTTCTGTGCCAGGATCACTCCTGGCAGACTGAGGGGACCACATAGGGAACCTGGGATTGAACCAGGCTCAGTCCTGTGAAAGGTAGGTACCTTTTCTATCATACTATATAATGAGCATCTAAACAGACATTTTCCAAGGAAGACAGAAGAGGCATTTAAAGTTTCACAGCACGATAGCAACAAAGGAGAAAATTCAATATAATTGGGTCTATACCATCAAGTTGGTGCCTTTAAGTAGGAAAGGTGTTGTGATCCTTGGGGATACACTTGTGATGGGTGTGGTATTGGAATTATGTGCATGAGAAACCATTATTAATCGTATTGTAAATCACAAAATTTCATTTTTTGAAAAACATGCAAAACTGAACAAGATATATTCTTGGTCTCTGCAGAAATGGGTTTACCAAATGAAAAATAGGTTATGTAGAGATGTGGGGTATAGACTCTATTAAAAGGATCTTGCAACATTTGTGATGATTGTAGTATAACTCTCTCTTTCTCTTTATCCCCACACACTTGTATGCACATACACACACCCACACATAATTAAATTGTTTTCCCCCAAAGAGCAAAGTCTGGTAGACCTATCATGAAAAAGTACTTACCATTTTTATTTGGTTTTGTTTCTGGGCCACACCTGGTAGTGCTCAGTGGTTTCTCCTGCACTGCACTCAGAAATTGCTTATGACAGGCTCAGGGATCAAACCCAGGTCCTTCTCGGGTCTGCTACGTGCAAGTGCAAGGCAAATGCCCCGCCGCTGTGCTATCTCTCTGGCCCTGGGACTTAACAATAATAGTCATCAGGAAACTTAAAAATAAGCTATTACCTCACACTGGTTAGAATGCTTATAAAAATGACCATAAAATAATTATATGTGAGATATAAGCATGTTAAAGAAACAACAATTGCCACTAGTATGGCATCAGAACTGCAGAGCTGGTTTCAGAACTGAAATTACTTAGATTGAGATAAGGGGTCCATGGGTGTACTGGAATCGCGAGGGATTAGGAAACATGATTGTGGAATCAAATGTCGACACAGGAAATAATCCGCCCAAGGTTGAAGAGAATAAAACAAGTTCAGAAAACTTCAACCACAAGCTTTCCTCTCACTAACAAAAGATACCAGTGGGCTGATAGTCTAGCTGTGGTATTGAAACCCCAAGAAGCTTCTTCTTCCTTTTCCCCAGGTGTTTATTAGGAAGAGAAGGGCCTCCCCATGGGTGAAGAACTGGTAAGAATAGGGGACCAATACAGAGTGAGTCCATGAGTGATAAGCACAAGCAAAGAAAAATTATTCTGAATATGGTGAAAATTGGTTACTCCAACATATGGGAAATTGGTGGAGGGAGGTGGGCACTTGGGCAGTGAGTACAGTATTAGAACCATGTATGGATAAAACTATCATGAACTGCATGACAAGTCATGGATCTAGAGAGATAGTACAGCAAATAATTTACTTGCCTTGTATTGTTTCCATTAGGGTTTGATCCCTGTCACTGAAATGGTTCCCTGACCCCTGTCTAGAGTTATTACTGAGTAGAGAGCCAGGAGCAGAACCTGAACACCTGCCAGGCATGGCTAGCTTGGGGGACCATATGGGTTGGGTGCTGAGATTCGAACCACCATTTGTCCTGGGTAGGTGCAAGCAAGGCTAATGCCCCATGGCTTTGCTGTCTCTCTGGCCCTCCATATATACCCTTAAGAAATTTTAAATGTGAATATTTGAACTGGAACCTACTTCATTTATGCTAAGAGTCTGCTTAAACTCAGCTATTTCTAGATAAGCAAAATACTCAAATTTATGGCAAGAGAGGAATGATATATCCTTGTAAGACTATCTTATCTTTTATACTCAAACTAATGTAGAAGTTATCTATTTTAATTGTTTCCCTGCATATTACTTTCTCCCTTATACCTTATGAAATTAGCTTTTGAAAATAATTGTATAATGCTTCCTGTAAACTGATAGAGAAAAACGAACAAAAACTAAAATCACCATTTTGCAAGGATAAAATGTAATGTTTCATGATAGTTTTTAGTGAACGATTAAATCAATGAGGGTTCGATTAAATAATATAAACACTAAACTTTCATTGGGGTAGAGGTGATAAAGAAATGCAAGGTAATATTCTGATAATTTTTATAAAAAGCTGGAAATGTTCATGGCCTCATACCCTGAAAGAGAGTGACATTAAGATTTTGGCACTTCTCTAAGTAAAAATCCCAAGAAATTCAAACACTACACCAAATATTTGCTTTGCAAGACTTCACTCTTTTCTTTACGTCAGCATTCCAAGATATTATTCTTAAATATCTAAATTTTGATCACTTCAGTTAAAAATATGAACATCTAAGTAAGTTTCGTAGTAAGTCTAAATGACAAACAATAAATGGAAAACATTTTAATTAAATTTTATGAGATAAAAAGACAATGAAATATAAGTAATCATTATACATATACAAACTCGAGAATTAAATACTATATTCAACAACAAAGATAAAAATAAAAGAATGCTTATACAATACTATGCCCCTTGTCCCCCCCAAAATAACAGACCACCACATTAGTTACTTAAATCTTAATACTTTTGTTATTTCTGAAAACAAAGCAGAAAAATAGATACATCAATCTATCAATGCAGTTTATCTATTAATAGAAATGTAAGTTGCTCAGTAAATTTGTTTATGTGAAATAAAAATTAACTTGAATGATGCTTTCTATATCAATCAAAAGCATATGCTGAATCATGAATCATTTTCAGTTATGGAAATATTTTACTCCTTTGTTACTGTGGAGACATAGTTCAATGAACTAATCCCCATAAATTAGTGTCTTCATATTGGAGCACAAATTAAGCCTGGCTGTCTATGGATATTTTCCAAAGTATATACAAGGAAGAATTTGTTAAACCAAAATGTCAAGATACTCAGTTTTTATATCTTTTTTTTTTTTTTTTTGGTTTTTGGGCCACACCTGGCGTTGCTCAGGGGTTACTCCTGGCTGTCTGCTCAGAAATAACTCCTGGCAGGCACGGGGGACCATATGGGACACCGGGATTCGAACCAACCACCTTTGGTCCTGGATCGGCTGCTTGCAAGGCAAACACGGCTGTGGTGCTATCTCTCCGGGCCATATCACTTTTTCTTAAAGTGAGTATTCCCCTTCATTTATTTTTTATATACCTTGTGAAGAAGGGCACTTATTTCATAATTTCCAAATCATAATATACTGTGTTAAATATGAAGGTTTCCATGCTAACAATGTAGAAATTTTAAGTATTGGTTTAAAGTACCATTTAATCAAGGCATTGCAAATTCACAATAAGTCTTTTGCATATTTTTGTTAGCAATAAATAATGGAATAGAAAACCATATGTTGATCTGTGTGAGGATTAATTTAAAATATGTTAGAGTTGAACAGTAGGAATGATGATAGTTTTGATTAATTATTTACCTTCTTTAACTCCTAATAAATTTTAATATAATATTTATTTTAATCATAGTGGCTTACGTATCATTGACAATAATATTTAGGTACATATTAACATAAAATTAGGGGAATTCCCATCACCGAATTGTCCTCCCTCCACCTCCGTTCCCATCCTACCTCCCATATCCTCTTCCTGCACCCCCTGGGCTGCTAGAATAAGTGATCCCCTCTGTGCCTAGTTTACTACTTAGTGGTCTTACACCTGTTTGGTCTTGGTACCTCCATTATTTCCCCCTCTAACTGGGAGGTGGGACTAGATAGTTCAAGTTATGTGGTTTTGTTTGAAAAAGAGAAAGGTACTAAACTAGGGAAAAAATAAAATACTCCGAAAATGGGCGGAGTTCTTCTAGAGGCTCTTATCCTAGGTTTGAGAGGTTAAGGGGAAAAAGACGGTAAAATACCACAACAGTACAAAAAGAAGTGTCAAATAAAATATTCAGTGAGCACTTCAAAAAAAAAAAAGATAAGCACCACATAAAATCCATGGTATTGAGATAAAAAATGTGACAGAGCACATAAAGGAAGAAAAGAAAATAAGAAAATATATAAATAAATATAAATGGAGACAACTTCAATAGCCAAACCAAAACAAATCGACAAAAACTAGATAAATAAAAAATGTTTTGTGCTTTTTGCATTTTTTTTTCCTTTTTTTTCCTTCCCTCCTGCACATGCACAGTAAATATTGGGGTCATTCAAAAAGGAATTTCCTTGGTCTAAGAGATACAGGGATTCTCCACTCTTGAAGTATATTGTCATGGGATTAACTATAGACTCCTTTCAGGTTCATTTCTCCCCTTGGTGCTTTTGTGGTGTATGGAAGACTTCTACTCCGTCCTGGGTGATAAAGTCAGCCCTCTCTATCTAGAGATCTCAGTATCTGCACAAGTCAAGAAGTGGAACTTATGATGAAGTCTTTCTTTGTGGTTCTAGAAGTTCTGTTCCCTCAGTGTCATTTTAATCTGTCTTCTGTGGTTGGTGGTCCTGGTCTTTGTGCTGATCCTAGGATGGGGCCTGGGATAGCGTCTTTCATTATGTTTCCAGAAGACCCATTTAATTGCAAATGTCTCAGACAGTCCTCTGGAACTAGAAATCATGGTTGTTGTGCAGGTCGTAGCTCAAACCCTATACTAGGGTGTTTTTATTGGTCCCAGGTTACATACAGTCCGGTCATGGTTCTGTCAGCCAGTCATCTGTAAATCACTATCTTGGCATTTGGATAGACCAAAGGGTGACAAGTCTTCTGATTTTGTCTTATCGTTAGCTGGTGAGGTAGGATAACTTGCACTTCAGTCAAGTTGTTCCCATTTTTCTTGTTGCCAGGATATCATATTAGGGCTGGCACTTCTTGGTGTCCGAGCAGTATTAAGGATTCCCGGATGGGATTTGTTTCCTGTGGCTGTTGTGAAGAACTGTGTCATTTCTATGTCTGGGATCCAGGGTTCAAGGCTGGACAGTTGGTGTCTAATCACCTGGGGTCTCAGTCACAGGAGATACCATACCCAGCTTGCACTATGAGAATTTCCCGATAAAACTCTTTAACATACCCTTTATCTCTAGATTATACCTTCTTTTAGGACTTGAAGCACTTGACCAGCCAGACCAGCAACTGTGACCTACAGACTTATACTACAGGCCCTACTCATATGAACACATTCAAGCAAACTACCATTCCCTTGCTCTTTTCTCCTCTCTTCTCTCTACTTTCTTTTTTTCTCTCCTTTTCTTTTTAATTTATTTTCTCTCTTCTTTCCTGCCCCTTCCATATAATTTTCCCTTTTCCCCCCTTTGGAAATCTGACTATCCCTTCACCCCTCAATCCCATCCAGACCTACCACCTTATTAAAGCTCTTCACCCTCAGTTCTTAATCCATAAGGCATCAAGAATGACCTCCTACCCCAACGAACCAGTACCCAGCACCCAAGTGAAGGGACAACCAGTCAAACCCACACCTCGTCCCTTGCAAGAAAAGGCAACCAACTCCCCTGCTGACTCATGCTACATGGTTCTCCTTACTAACACTTCCTAACGTGGACTGTTACTTGAAACCAGACTTAGCTCTAAAAGTATCCCAATGCAAGAACTCTTCCCAAGACCTCCCTGCCGCAAATCTTTTGCCAATTTCAAGAGGGTCAGGTTGTGTGGTGAAAAGGCACCTGGGAACCCACACACCACAAGAAAATCTCAAAAGACAATGGGGAAACCTATACATCCATCATAAGATTAAGAACTGTATTACACTACCTCTTTACCTGCTTTTCCCCAAATATAAGGTAGTCTCTTGCTTCACTTTGTTCCTTTAATTACTTTTTTATTTCATTTTTTAAATCTTTATATATATATATACATGAGCACATATATTTTTATTCCTATTTTTATCTTTTTTGGGTGTGTGACCTGTTTTTGTTTTCTTCTCTTTCCACCCTCAAATGCGCCGGCAATATAATGTAGCACCATTTCTCCCTGCAAAGGCACACTAAAAAAAAGGGGAAATCTTATGTATCTACTAGAGTTAAGAACTCATTCTTGTTTACAATACAGGGGCATCTCCCACCTTGAAAATATGTCATGTGGACCCAACCTAATAAAATTTTTAATGATGCACTACTTCAAAAAGAGAACTCAGGGAGTAAGAAATAACTGACTGTGGGGACTGCCAGGTGAAGTGTTGATTGCTTCACCTGCCGAGTCTCCACCCTGCTGTGCTTCTTCTGAGGAAACTGAGGACCTCAAGAAAGCCCTGCCCTATGCTTCTCTGTCTTTTCTGAGTCCTTGAAGCTCTCCTCAGAGCCCTGGGAAGCAAACCCCAAAAAAACTACATTCTGAAGCTACCCAGCGAGCGAGTGAATGAGTAAGAAATGGCTGACTGCGGGGACTGCCAGGTAAAGTGCTGATTGTTTCACCTGCAGAGTCTCCGCCCTGCTGTGCTTCTTCTGAGGAAACTGAGAACCTCAAGGGAGCCCTGTCCTGTGCTTCTCTGTCTTTTCTGAATCCTTGAAGCTCTCCTCAGAGCCCTGGGAAGCAAACCCCCAAAAAACTGCATTCTAAAGCTACCTAGCAAGCGAGTGAGTGAGTAAGAAATAGCTGACTTTAAAGCCCAGAAAGGGGAAGCTGCTAAACTCTGCTGGAACTCAGATGCCAGGACTCCTATCTGCCTGTCTTCTGTGCTGTGCTCCATTTTCGGCCTGATTTCATCCTGTGTGTGGCTCATCTGCAGATGGCTCACCTTCCCTGGAGCCTTCCCTGGAGGTGATCTTACACGCCCAGAAAGGGGAAGCCGCTGAACTCTGCTGGAACTCAGATGCCAGCACCCCTATCTGTCTGTCTTCTGTGCTGTGCTCCATCTTTGGCCTGATTTCATCCTGTGTGTGGCCCATCTGCGGATGGCTCGCCTTCCCTGGAGGTGAGCATACACACCAAGGAAGGGTAAACTACTGAACTCTGCTGGAACTCAGATACCAGCACTCCTATCTGCCTGTCTTCTGTGCTGTGCTCCATTTTTGGCCTGATTTCATCCTGTGTGTGGCTCATCTGTGGATGGCTCGCCTTCCCTAGAGGTGAGTTTACAAGCCCAGAAAGGGTTGAGCCAGAGGAGCACGGCCATTCCGCTTCGCTTCCCGGCTGTGCATATAATTTAGCCAATGAATACAAGCACAACACGTAGAAAACCCCACAATAAAAGTGTGACAATGGGGAAACAACACAGGCCAGCGCCAGACATAAAGAATGACGATGGCAACTCTGATGACTTAAACATGACCAACCAACTAGTCCATCTCTCAGATAAGGAGTTTAGAGTCACAACATGGAAAATGTTCAAAGAACCCAAGGGAAGTATAGAAGATAACACTATTAAGAATCAAGAGAATATGAAGATAGAAATCAGAAAACTCCAAACTGAAATTTCAGGTCAAAAACAGGTCTGAAAAACTCAGTAGATGAATTGAAGAAAAACATGGTTGAGCTTTCCCACAGGTTAACAGCAGCTGAGTATAGAATCAGTACACTGGAAGATGAGATGAATAACAATTCTATACAGCAGAAGAAATTGGAAAAAAACCTTAAAGCAAATGATCAAAGAATGGAAATATTACTCAAAGAATGGGAACAGATGAAAATAGAAGTCAGTGATAAGCTCAACAGAAACAACTTAAAAATCATTGTAGTCCCAGAGATCCAGGAAGAAAATCTCCAGGAAGAATCAACGGTGAAGAACATCATTAAACAGAAACTACCAAAGCTAATGAATACATGTGATCAAATCCTGCATGCCCAAAGAGTACCAACTAAAAGAGACTCCATAAAAAACACCCCAAGACACATCCTAGTCACAATGACGAATCCCACAGATAAAGACAGAATTCTGAATGCAGCAAGATGGAAAAGGGAAATTACATTCAAAGGAGAATCCTTGAGATTTACTGCAGACCTGTCACCGGAAACACTCAAGGCCAGAAGGGAGTGGTGGGGCATAGTGACAAAAATCAATGAAATAAATGCTTCACTTAGAATACTGCACCCAGCAAAACTCACTTTCAGGTTTGAAGGAACAATACATGGTTTCACAGACAAACAACAGCTCAGAAACTTTATAGACTCAAAACCATTCTTAAAAGGGAAACTGATCGGCCTACTTTAAGACAAGACTGACCAACAGACACACCAAAATTCGATATAAATATGGCAATAACTCCCAGGACAATTATTTCTCTCAATGTCAATGGACTAAATGCACCAGTAAAGAGACACAGAGTGGCTAAATTGATCAAAAAACTCAATCCAACCTTCTGCTGCCTACAAGAAACATACCTGAATAGTCAGAACAAACATAGACTCAAAATAAAAGGCTGGAGGAAAATCATCCAAGCAAACAACACCCATAAAAAGCTGGAGTGGCCATACTAATATCAGATGATGCAAACTTTATATTTAGGAAAGTTGTAAGGGACAAAGATGCATATTTTGTATTAATCAAGGGATAAAGCAGGAAGAAATCACTCTCCTAAACATATATGCACCCAAGTAGGGGCCAGCAAAATATTTAATAAAATTGTTGACAAATTTGAAAAATAATATCAATATCAACACAATAATTGTGGGACACCGCAACACAGCATTGTCAACACTTGACAGGTCAACCAGACTGATACCCAACAAGAATATACTAGACCTGAAAAGAGAAATGGAAGAAAGAGGCCTAGTAGATATCTACAGGACACTCCACCCCCAGAAGCCCGGATACACATTCTTCTCTAATGTATATGCGATATTCTCCAGGATAGACTACATGCTAGCACATAAAGCATACCTCCATAATATCAAGAGGATTGAAATTTTGCAGACTACCTTCGCTGACCACAAGGCCCTGAAATTATATGTGAACCACAAAGGGACACAGAAAAAAAACTTTAATACCTGGAAGTTAAACAGCCTAATACTGAATAATCAGTGGGTCCGAGATGAAATCAAAGAGAAAATCAAAACCTCGTAGAAATAAATGACAACGGAGACACAAACTATCAGAACCTATGGGACACAGCAAAAGAGGTACTGAGAGGAAAATTTATAGCTTTGCAAGCACACATCAGGAATAAAGATGGGGCATACCTGAATAGCTTAATGACGCAGCAAATAAAATTAGAAAGTACTCAACAAAAGGACCCAAAAATAGGTATACAGAAGGAAATAACAAAGCTGAGAGCAGAAATCAATAAAGAGGAAACCTGAAATACAATCCAAAAGATCAACGAAAGCAGAAGTTGGTTCTTTGAAAAAAAATAAACAAGATTGATAGACCACTGGCAAAATTTACAAAGAAAGAGAGAAACTTGATAACTCGTATTAGGAATGAAAAAGGAGAGATCACTACTGATATGGTATAGATCCAAAGGGTAATCAGAAACTACTTTGAGAAACTCTATGCCACTAAAAATGAAAACCTGGAAGAAATGGATAAATTTTTGGATTCGTATAATATTCCATGGTTGAATGAAAAGGATGTAGCATATCTAAACACACCCATCACTATTGAGGAAATTAAAACTGTAATCAAATATCTGCCCAAAACTAAAAGTCCAGGCCCAGACGGATTTACTAATGAATTCTTTCAAACCTTTCAAGAGGAACTTCTACCAATCCTGGCAAGAATCTTTCATGAAATCGAAAACACAGGAACACTTCCAAATAGCTTTTATGAAGACAACATCACCTTGATACCTAAACCAGACAGAGATGCTACCAAAAAAGAAAATTACAGACCAATATCGCTAATGAATGCAGATGCAAAAATCCTCAACAAAATCCTGGCAAATATGATTCAATGCCTCATTAAGAAGATCATCCACGGGGCTGGAGAGATAGCATGGAGGTAAAGCATTTGCCTTTCATGCAAGAGGTCATCGGTTCGAATCCCAGCGTCCCATATGGTCCCCTGTGCCTGCCAGGAGCAATTTCTGAGCATGGAGCCAGGAGTAACCCCTGAGCACTGCCGGGTGTGACCCAAAAACCACAAAAAAAAAAAAAAAAAAAAAAGAAGATCATCCACTACGATCAAGTAGGTTTCATCCCAGGAATGCAGGCTGGTTTAACATCCGTAAATCTACCAGTATAATACAAAACAGCAACAACAAGAAAAATAGAAATCACATGATCATATCAATAGACACAGAGAAAGCATTTGATAAGGTCCAACACCCATTCCTGATCAAAACTCTCAGCAAGATGGGAATGGAAGGAACCTTCCTCAATATACTTAAGGCCATTTACCATAAGCCAGAGGCAAATATTGTCCTCAATGGAAAAAAACTGAAAGCCTTTCCTCTAAATTCTGACACAAGACAAGGCTGTCCTCTCCACCACTCCTATTCAACATAGCATTAGAAGTACTTGCTATAGCGAATAGGGAAGAAAAAGATATCAAGGGAATTCAGATAGGAAAGGAAGAAGTCAAGCTCTCACTGTTTGTAGATGACATGATACTCTATTTAGAAAACCCTAGAGTCTCTACCAAAAAGCTTCTAGAAACAATAGACTCATATAGCAAGGTGGCAGGCTACAAAATTAACACACAAAAATCAATGGCCTTTTTATACATCAATAGTAATAAGGAAGAAATGGACATTAAGAAAACAACCCCATTCACAATAGTGCCACACAAATTCAAATATCTTGGAATCAACTTGACTAAAAATGTGAAGAACCTATACAAAGAAAACTATAAAACTCTGCTCCAAGAAATAAGAGAGGACACGCGGAAATGGAAGCACATACCCTGCTCATGGATTTGCAGGATTAACATCATTAAAATGGCAATACTCCCCAAAGCATTGTACATATTTAATGTGATCCCTTGCAGTGGTCCTCAAACTAAGACCCGCAGGCCACATATTGTATTTGTATCTGTTTTGTTTCTTCATTGCAAAATAAAATATATGCAGTGTGCATAAGAATTCCTTCATAAGTTTTGTTTTTACTATAGTCAGACCCCCCAATGCTCTGAGGGACAGTGAACTGGACCCCTGTTTAAAAAGTTTGAGGACCCCTGCTCTAATGATACCCATGACAATCTTCAGAGAAGTGGATCAGGCACTTTTGAAATTCATTTGGAACAATAAACACCCTTGAATAGCTAAAGCAATCATTGGGAAAAAGAATATGGGAGGAATTACTTTCCCCAACTTTAAACTGTACTACAAAGCAATAGTTATCAAAACAGCATGGTATTGGAATAAAGACAGGATCTCAGATCAGTGGAATAGGTTTGAATACTCAGAGTATGTTCCCCAGACATACAATCACCTAATATTTGATAAAGGAGCAAGAAATCCTAAATGGAGCAAAGAAAGCCTCTTCAACAAGTGGTGTTGGTAAAACTGACTATTCACTTGCAAAAAATTGAACTTAGACCCCCAGCTAACATCATGTGCGAAGGTTAAATCCAAATGGATTAAATACCTCGATATCAGACCTGAAACCATAAGATATATAGAACAACACGTAGGTAAAACACTCCAGGACATTGAGACTAAAGGCATCTTCAAAGAGGAAACTGCACTCTCCAAGCAAATGAATGCAGAGATTAACAGATGGTAATATATTAAACTGAGAAGCTTTTACACCTCAAAAATAATGCGCCCAGGATACAAGAGTTCCCCACTGAGTGCGAGAAACTATTCACCCAATACCCATCAGACAATGGGCTAATCTCCAAAATATACAAGGCATTGACAGAAATTTACAAGAAAAAACATCTAATCCCATCAAAAATGGGGAGAAGAAATGGATAGACACCTTGACAAAGAAGAAATACAAATGGCAAAAAGACACATGAAAAAATGCTCCACATCACTAATCATCAGGGAGATACAAATCAAAAGAACTATGAGGTACCACCTCACACCACAGAGAATGGCACACATCACAAAGATTGAGAACAAACAGTGTTGGCGGGGATGTGGAGAGAAAGGAACTCTTATCCACTGCTGGTAGGAATGCCGTCTAGTTCAACCTTTATGGAAAGCAATATGGAGATTCCTCCAAAAACTGGAAATTGAGCTCCCATACGACCCAGCTATACCACTCCTAGGAATATACCCTAGGAACACAAAATTACAATACAAAATTCCCTTCCTTACACCTATATTCATTGTAGCACTATTTACCATAGCAAGACTCTGGAAACAGCCACAATACCCTTCAACAGATGAATGGCTAAAGAAACAGTGGTACATATACACAATGGAATATTATGCAGCTGTCAGGAGAGATGAAGTCATGAAATTTTCCTATACATGGATGTACGTGGAATATATTATGCTGAGTGAAATAAGTCAGAGAGAAAGTCGCAGAATGGTCTCACTCATCTATTTGGTTTTAAGAAAAATGAAAGACATTCTTGAAATAAAAGTTTCAGACACAAAGAGAAAAGAGCTGGAAGTTAGAGTTCACCTCATGAAGCTCACCACAAACAGGGATGAGTTTAGTTAGAGAAATAACTAAGTTTCGAACTATCCTAATAATGAGAATGTACGAGGGAAATAGAAAGCCTGTCTAGAGTATGGGGGGGTGGGGAGGAGGGAGATTTGGGACATTGGTGATGGGAATGTTGCACTGGTGATGGGTGGTGTTCTTTACATGACTGAAACCCAAACACAATAATGTATGTAATAAATTTGTTTAAATAAAATAATTAAGAAATAGAATGTGAGGGCAACCTAACTTTTGTCACCTGAGCAACTGACCTGGGGTAATCTAGTTTAGAAGACAGGCGATATTTTCCTTTCTCTGGTAAAATGGTGTACTTGGTAACAAAATAATAGAACTTTCCTACTAGAAGCAAAATTGTAAGTTTTAACCTCATTTTGCCCCCATACTTCTTTTAGCCTAATAAGTATACTTAATCATAAATATCAAGTCTATATCTTTAGTCTTTTTGAAAACAGCTGCTGAGATTGCCAAGTAGCTGTAATGGTACCAAGATTTTAAATTGAACTTTTATGTTCAGCACTGTTTCTTGGTTTTGTTTTATTTTATGGAATACACTTTTATGTCATTGCCTTATCCAATAAAATAATTATTATTATTAAAAAAGAAAAAAGTAAGACCATTGAGGAAGCTCTGTGAATTCGGAGAATTAATAAGCAATACTGGGTCAGCTAAAAGGAAGCTGAGAGACTGAAGATAAATCAATCCATATTACAGAAAATTAAACATGGAACAAGAGGTAAAAGGGAAAATGGAAGGTGTCATCTGGTTTGGTTTTGCACTGAAACTATTTCCTTAGTATCTCTTGAATAGTTGATTGATGTTGATGGTCTGTGTAATTCAGATTCTGCGTTTCCCTGGAATATTCTTGTGTGAAAGAATAGAAACAATAAATATTGTTTTCATCTTCCAACTCCCCTTTTCCCATAAAAAAGAGAACGCAGAAAAGCAGAAAACTTATACAAAACATTAAAGATGGTAAATTGGCGCTAGAGGTAAGGTGTCTGCCTTGCAAGCGCTAGCCAAGGAAAGGACAATGGTTCGATCCCCCAGCATCCCATATGGTTCCCCCCAAGCCAGGGGCAATATCTGAGCACGTAGCCAGGAGTAATCTCTGAGCATCAAACGGGTGTGGCCCGAAAAGCCAAAAACAAAACAAAACATTAAAGATATCAGTACCCATTCATATCTAAAAAAGAATTTGCCTGTTAACTTTTCTGCTTCAGATTTCAAATATTTAATACTTTTGAAGGCTTTATAAAGTAGTCATTGTGGTATGGTATCATAAATTTTGAAGTAGCATGGAAGTGTATCCCTAAAGAACATGTAATCTTATCTACTAATGTCATCAAAATTAAAAAAGCAATGTCATTACCATAACACACATCATAGGTTGTCAGGTTTTTTCCATTTTGTATTCTTGAGTTTTATATGCTTGCATTTTACATTTAGACTAATGATTCATTTTGAGTTTATCGTGCATAATTCGTTGAAACCAATAAAATATTTTCATGCATCGAAAAATATGGAGGTGTTCCAGAGCCGCATATAGCTGTGCATCCCAGAAATTCCAGGTTGTATGGCAGAGACAGCATCAGGTGTGGGGTGTGTCTGTGTCTGTCAGGGTTTCTGTAAGTATGGTAGGGTGGGGTAAAGGAGGCTGCCTGCACTCTGAGAAGACTTCAAAGTTCTTTTTTGTTTATTTGCTTTGTTTTACTTTACTTAAACACCGTGGATACAAGGTTGTCCATAATACAGTTGTGCGTTTTATCAACACTTAAAAGTTTTTCATGATTGAGTTTCAGCATACTATATACAGCATTCTTCCACAGTGCACATTTCCTGCCACCAGTATCCCCAGTTTTTCTCCCTCACTTTGTGCTGCCTGCATTTCAGACAAACATTTAACTTCTCTGTCTCTGTCATACTGTTTCTTTTCCTCTTTTATCCTTTTAGATACTGTGGTTTACAGTATATTTAATGACGGCATGCCAGGTATATTACTTTATCTCCTTTCAGCATCCTGTTCTTGTCCAAAGCAATCATTTCTAATTATCATTGTCACAGTGGTCCCTTCTCTGCATTCCCCTTCTATTTGTGGGAAGCTTCCTACCATGGATTGGTCCTGCTGGCTCTTGTCTCTTTGACTCGGGATATCATTATCGGACTATTTAGTTTTATATCCCACAAATGAATTAGTTTTAAATACTGACACCCCAGTAGAAATGTACCATTTATATATCAACGTAGCATAAAAGCCACCTAAGGTCAACAAACAAAATCAATAACACAGAATAATTAACTAACATCAAACAGCTTAGTAAACCTTCTGACAATGACTTACTGACCCCATTTTGAAATATGACAATTTTCACAGCTTCTTTTACGGAAGGTTGTTTGTTCCCACTACTTAGTAGTTGTTAACAAGCAATAAAAAGTAAACTATTTCATGCCTGCCAAAGGGGCAGGCTTGGGCTTGGAGTTGGGTGGAAAACAGGAGACAATAGTGAAGACAATGTCCCACTGATTGGAGTTGGAACATGGAATAGCAAAACCAATAGTATTCTGAGCAGCTATGCATTTATATAAATTAATAATATTTAAAAAATTTTCTAACATACAATGACTTAGGAAAATATAAATATATTCTGCATATTGTAATGGAAACATGATTTCAAGGAGAAATTTTTCCCATAAACTTGTGGCATAGTTTTGAAATACCCTATGTACATTTTATGCCATTTTGAAATGTTTGTATATAGGACAAATGGTGATATAATAATTTAATTTTAAAATATCAATTTAGGAATCATAAAACCATAGCTAATATGAATTTATTGAACTTGATGAAACTTTTGTCATCAAAAATGTATTATGTTTGTACCAAGCCATGTCTAGAAAATCACTCTTTTCTCAAACAATATGTAAACCAAGCCATGAAAAGGAACAGCAGCCACACATCAGAGAGCTTGCAATCTTTGAAGAGTGGGTGGTTCCAAACCCTGCACTGCTGAAGCCACACCTGTTGTATTCATCACTCAAAATCACAGTTTTACTGATGTCCCTACCTCTACTATCCCCCTTGGGGACATCAACCTGACCAAACTTCAGCTCCAACACTGGAGCTTTTTCATGAGAGTGTGGCACTCTCCCCTTGCATCTTCCATTTTTTCCAGAAGGCCTGGCAGCTGACATGTCCCACTCAGTGTTAGTAATAGTGCTTTGAATTGTTGGGCAACTTCATTTGATACTGTCATCCCTATAAGAAAACTCTACTTTAACAGAATGGACAGTTAACAGCAAGAGCTTACTAAACTTTCTGCTATTGTATTAATGACTTCATTGGATATACAATAATTTTTAACAATTATGCTTGCTACTGTACTCCTTTTCTTTTTTAAACCTTCTTCTCTTCCTTTTTATTTTTTACTTTTTCTTTATATTCCTTTTTTTAAAAAATAACTATTCTCTTTTCTGAAAAACATCTGTAAACAATGGAGTAAGGCTCACTATGTTAACTTTTTGATATATTTTCTTTAAATAAAGTAAAATAAAAGATGAAATCACATGGAAAAAAATTTAAATGTATTTTACTTGACAAGGTACTCAAAATCCCCATCTGTTCCAACTGTTTTAAGTATGTGTGCATGTGTGTGAGGTTAGATAGCTGTATTTAGAAAAATGTAGTGGGGGCAGAAAATAAACAGTACAGCTTTTGAGATATAACCCTGTAACAGAGAATGCACTCCTACTGTGTTTTGTTTCATAATACAATGAAAAATTATTTAAATATAGTTCTTCATAATTAGAAGTTTGAGGCTCAAAACTTATAAAATACTATTATCAGTCTGTTTCAGAGGTTTCTTCCTGTACAGTGTATATGTAGTCACACTTTCACATATGTAGTTGCAATGATAACATCTATATGTTTACTGTTAATAAACAATATGTATAGTAATCTGTCTATTACCTTGAAATATTGTTTCTTAACATAAGACAACTCTAATCCAATTACAAATGAAAGTCGTTCGTGCTTCTCTGTCCATTGAAACACTGTAGCAGAATTAACTAACTCTGACATATATATAAATTAATCTGTAGTTTCTTTGATATTTCAACACAAATTTTATTACTTTGATGTTCTTTTATATCAAAATTATTTCTCTCAGATTAACTATTGAGGAATAAGATGGGAAGAAAATGACTCAAGTCATATATGCCACTAAATTTATCATCTTCCTATTTGAAGCAGGAATTGTCATAGTATGGTAGACTAAAAAAGTTATTCCACAAAAATACTTTGACTTCCAAAAATATAATATTGAACATAACTTTATATGCAAAATAGCTAATTTTACCTTATTTTGAAAATGCTTTAATTAAGGCAAACATCTCTAATGCATAGTATTTATATCTGCAATGTATGTAGGTAATGGAGAAAAGGAGAGGCGAAGACATGAAGGAAAAGGCAATATATAAATGGAAGCAGAGATTAAATTTAAGTGACCACAAACCCAAGAACACTAAAATATGTTGAAGTGGGGCTGGACGTATAACACAGAGAGTTGGGTATTTTCCTTGCACACTGCTGACCTGAGTTTGATCCTTGGCATCACATATGGTCCCCTAAGCCTGACATGAGCTATTTCTGAGTACAAGGCAGAAATAACTTCTGAGCATTGCTAGGTGTGTTTCAAAAACAAAACAAAACAAGCAAACATAAAAAAAGAATATTGGTCAGCCAGAAGAAATAAGAAGAGATAACGAATTCACCAGCAGAGTCTCAAAGAGGGTACAGTCCTACATTTTGATTTCAGAATTTTTGCCTCTTTATAAAATAATGCATTTATTTGGTTTTAAGTCACTAAATTTATGTTAATTACTTCAAAAAATTATTATTCATTGGTTTAAATTAGTTTTGATTTTGTGTTGTTTATTCAATAGATTCAGTGTCACTAGAGAAAGTTAAGCTAAATATATTTTGTAGGATAAAAACACCTCAAAAGAAAACTATAGGGGTTACATTTATTTATTTATTTATTTGCTTTTTGGACCACACCCTGTGATGTTCAGGGGTTACTCCTGGCTATGCGCTCAGAAATCATTCCTGGCTTGGGGGACCATATGGGACATCAGGGTCTGTCTTGGATAGGCCATGTGCAGGGCAAACACCCTACTGCTGTGCTATAGCTCTGGCCCTGGGATAATGTGGATAAATTCTTATTCACATTTTGTGGGTATATACATATAAACTATTGATAATTGTAGATTCCTAGAAGTTTGGGTGGAGTAGATATGTCCCAGTATAATGTTTGTCACTTATTACAACTTCAGTGTTGATTAAACCTATGAAAACTTTTCCTTAAGTAGTTAAACATTATACATGACCCATACTTCATTTATACGTTGTATTGAATTAGTAACTGGCAAGTAAAACAAATTAGGTGCTTGATAAACATGAACAATTATATTTTGAAGCTGTTGTATTTATGCTTCAAGGAGCGGACAGTTTTATGAATGTGTAATCAGGGATGCAAATGGGAAAGACAACAAAACTGAGCGGAGTTAATTTGGTGGTGGCAACGAATCCACGTATTACTCTGGCCCCCACTTCCATATGGTGCATGTGTTGCCCTGATAAATGTTGCTCTTGGCAAAGCATCACACAGAAATGAGTCTAAATAATTTTCTTCTCTTGCTGTCATCCTTTATAATTCCTCTGAGAAATAGGTGTCTATAAAATAAAGATCTGCACCACTACAGATAAAAACGCCTATTTTCTACCTCTTCTGTTTAAAAACGTATGAGACAAGATGCTTCCAGGACTTGCCATTTCCTTTACAAATTTGCACACAGATATGGTCTATAAATTGTCATTGTTGCTAGACTCATGAGATTTCTTGAAATGCCCATAAAATATGTTCAGATAAGTTACAACATTAGGCATGGCCAGAGGAGATTATGCCTTGGTCCCTGAAAAAGCAAATTACAGCAATTTATTTCTTTTTCATTTGATTATGCCTGCTAATATGATCTAATGCTTATATCCACAGATACCATTGGAATAGGCAACTACATATCATAAACTCTTTCTACAGTGCTAGTTCATTGAGTATGTTTTTGCAATTTTTTTCAGTTCAAGCTAGTTTACTACTGTATTACAATGCCCACATTTTCAGTTTGCTTTCAGATGCTCAAGACCCAGTAGACAATACTTCATGGGGTACACTGCTCTTACAGTACTCATTACCATATAGTTTAGTATTCTAGAATTGAAAATTATGATTGTTTTAAGAATGCTCTATGCACAGTCTAACACTGGAATCCTAACACTGTAATCAATGTTTACCTTTACCAGTGATAATATGCCTAGGAATTGGAAAATCTGTTTCGCTATTTGCTAGCGTCATATATTTTATGCACTCTGACCCATTCCACCTGGGCCAATTCTTCAACTGCAATCTATGGATAGTATTCAATTTCTGTCTATGTGTGTATGTGGTGGACACCTCTATGTCTAGTGCACATCTGTATTGTACATAATGCCTGTCTATGATGTATATAGTCCCTGTTATATATAATACTTTCTTTTCCCTCTCCCCTGATTACCACTTTACAAATCCTTTACTATCCTTTCACTCCCTCACTCCTGATTTATTTCTCCCCCCATTTAATCCTGTAGTTGGTCTTATGACAGGAATCTTCATGGGTAAGGACACCCTGTTTTTTTGGCCAGTGGTTTTTCCTTTCTAATTTCCTAAACGTTTGCTATGACTATAGAAGGAACAAAAAACAAATACAAAAACCAAATGTTACCTAATTTTTAATTTTATTTTTATCTTCTAAATAGGTTCTCTTGCCTTTGTCATAGAACATTTGGACATAAATTTACTTTGTTTTACCTCTATTTCTGCATTTTTCTATAAAATTGAGAATAAAATAAAAGAGGATGAAGGTCAGGGGCTAGTGGTTTCAAGAGCATTGATGGAGATTAAAAAGGGACAATGGTAAATACCCAAGACAAAATCAACAATAGTAGAATCAAAAGACCTAGACTGTAACAATTTAAACTAAAAATAGGCCTGTTAAACGGGCATGCCAGGGGGCTAAGTGTAGTGGTATAGGATACATGCTGGGAACTTTAGTGGAGAGAAATGAACACTGGTTGTGGGAATGGTGCTAATTCATTGTCACTGTATGCCTAAAATCCAACTACGAAGACCTTGTAAATTACAATTATTTTAATAAAATTTAAAAAAAAGCTTAAAGATAAATAGAGGATCTAGAGTGATGGGTAGGGCCCTTGTCTTGCACCCGGCGAACCTGAGGTCAATCCCTAACCTGAGCAGAGAGTTAACAGTAGTACTTAAACAACATTAATACCTAAACACTACTGGGTGTCCCCTCTTCCCCTCAAGAAAGAAAATAAAGAAAAAATATGTATTAGAACGTCAAGTGATATGAAATTTTAAACAAATGCCAGTAAATTTTATATGGGATAGACACTTTGAGAAAAAAAACAAAAAATATGAGAGAAAAATAACCTTCCACATAGGCAGAAAGAATACATTAAGTAGAGAAAATAGAAGGTACAATGATGATCAGGCATATTTAGAATGTTAGAAAAGGCAGTATCTGGAAGCAAAAGAATGATGGGGCAATAGTAGGAAATAATAATAGAGAAGTCTCTTAATGACAAGGTTCAATCAGATAGATAGAGACAATTAATAATTTTTAATTGATAGAAAAATATTACAATTTAAAGGAATCTGGTACCACAGTGGAATATATATATAAAGACTTTTGGAATCACTGTGGAGAAAGTGATATGTTTTGTTCTACTTAAAAATTATTTGGACACTTATAAATTAATGGAAATAAGAGCAGAAGATATTTATGAATGAGTCTAGATGATTAATTTAAATGAAAAATAATTGTTGTATGAGTTGGGTGTATTTAGGGATCATTGCAAAACAAAAGTAAGAATAGATGTACTCGTCTATAATGAATGAATGCCAGTACGTCAAAGTGATTTAGTTGCATTTTGCATGAACATATAATTATGGTTATCTATATAGTTCCTTTAAGGTCAATTTTTGAGTATTTTTTTATAAACTACCTTATTTATCTTTCCAAAGTGCCCGATATTTATTATATGCTAAATTATAGAGTCACTGCAGTTGTAGATGAAGAAATGTGAAAATAAAACAGATGTATTTACATAGTAAGTTGCTGATGATTTATCTTTATTTTGCCCAGTTTCAATCATATATTATTTACTATAAGTTTTATTTTGATCTACATAAATAAAATATATCATTTTACATTATTAAAATAATAAAATAAACTGTCATGATTCTATTCTCAGGGTACATAACCCATAAATACTAATACACATAAGCTTGATTTATTATATTTATGCTTCTTTAAACTACCATGTCCTAGTGAGATCTCCATATAAAATCTGTCATTTTACAAAAGCAACTGTCATATACGAAGTGATTATTTTATAATGGGGAGCATTGCAAACTTTAAGCAAATTTTAATTTGTAATAAAACTCATAACAATTCTAGTCAGCAGACATTATTACCCTATTTTGCTGATAAGAGTATTGAAGTACAAATCAATTTACTAAATTGTCCAGAAATCACACATATCCTGAAGAGCTGAGTTAGGATTCAAATCCAGATAGTTAGACTACAAGCCTTGTATTCCCCAGCCACCATCTGTTAAGTGATTCTCATTATTGTAGGTATTCAGGGATATAGTTCAGCAATTGTATAGTGTATTGAATGAACAAAAAGACCCCTCTACCCATTTTTCCTGCTCACCTCTATTTCTTTCTGGTCACCACTATAATTTTCATGGCTTAGGAGTTAGTATTATTGCTTCTTAAAAGTTATTTGATTTAGTTATTTATAGCATCTGACAATTCCCTTTTACTCCTCAATACTCATTTCACTTAGCACAATACTTTAAGATCCAAAATTTTATCCCAAATCTCTCAATTTTATCTTCATAACTACAGAGTAGTATTCCACTATGTATATGCCAGAGCTTCATATCAACTACAACAATATCTCATGTTAGTGGAAATTTAGTTTGACTCAGAGTTTCATCTACTGTAAAAACTTCTGCCATAGGGAACACTTATATCTTCAACTTCAAAGTTATGAAACTATCTTTTGGATAAATACATAGTAGTGGTAC
Source organism: Suncus etruscus (assembly GCF_024139225.1). Lineage (NCBI taxonomy): Eukaryota > Metazoa > Chordata > Mammalia > Eulipotyphla > Soricidae > Suncus > Suncus etruscus. The sequence continues at coordinate 114,688,694 of NC_064868.1, forward strand.
TACTGGATTATATGATAATTTGATATTCATGTTTTAAAGTATAAAATTTTTATTTATTGGAAGCAGATACATCTGTGAGGAAAACCAATAAATTAACAATAGATACATAAAAATGCTCATCATCAATTATCATTAGAAAATTACATATCAAGACAACAATAAGATATGAGAATGGCGGGGCCGGCGAGGTGGCGCTAGAGTTAAGGTGTCTGCTTTGCAAGTGCTAGCCAAGGATCAGGACCACGGTTCGATCCCCCGGTGTCCCATATGGTCCTCCCAAGCCAGAGGCAATTTCTGAGCGCTTAGCCAGGAGTAACCCCTGAGCATCGAACGGGTGTGGCCCGAAAAACCAAAAAAAAAAAACAAAAACAAACCGATATTAGAATGCATATATTATAAATACTTGGAAAAAATCTCTGCTGGTGGGGATATGGTGAGAAAGGAACTCAGTTCTTTTGTTGATGGGAATTCTGCCTGGGTCATCCCCATTGAAAAACAGTATGGAGGGTTCTCAGTAAATTCAAAATTGAGCTGCCATAAGGGCTAACAACTCTTCTTTTGGATACCTAGTCCTAGAACAGAAAAACTTTTATCCAAAAGAATGTATTCATATGTTACCCTTCCCTCAACTTCCTTCTATCTCTCCTGATGAAGGAGACCATCCCATAGCTGGGAGAGGTCTAGTTGGTAATTTAAGGGGTTGCCTGGGGGAGAACCTCAGGAGGACTTAGGATAGAGAGAGGAGAGGCAGGATAGATGCAGGGCAGCTAAAGGAGGCTGCTTAAAGGGTTAGCTGAGAAGCCATGTAAGATATGCACATGTTGGCTAGGGCCTTTAATAAAGCTGCATGTCTCCTAACTTCAACTGACTGCCTGTGGATCATTTTCTCTCCATTACATTGAACCCTCAGACCTGCCAGGCCAAAGAAGCTGCAGGTGCTGTGCTGGGCGAAGAAAGGATCCACCATCCATGCACCACCAAGGACTATATAATTAATATTTAATTCTACATTCACACTGCAATTTATCTTAGCATTCAATACAATAGCCAAGACTTGGAATCATTAAAAATATTATTTGGGAAAAAAAAGACTTGGAATCAACCTAGGAAAACATTGACAGTTTTTTTTAAGTAAATAATTTTTATTTTGACCTAAGTGGATTACAAATCTTTCACAGTAATATTTAGGTGCACAGTGACATTGATTTAGTAACTAGAACATGAAAATTACTTTAAAATTTTTCAATAATTTTTAAATCTCTATAAGGTATAAGTTGGGTAGAGTAGACTTATTTAGGTGAAACATAAGTAGGATTATTTCAGTGAAACAAAAAATATATTAAGGGGCCAGAGTGATAGTTCAGTGGGTAGGGCATTTGCTTTGCACGTGGTTGACCTGGCTTCAATCTTCGAGCTTGCAAGAGTAATTTCTGAGCTCAGAGCCATGAGCAACCACTGAGCACACATAAGTATGGACACATAAGGGGGAAAAGCCATATAAAATCTATTTCTATACTCCAGGACTAATGCCATTAAACCAAGGAAGTAGTAGTGTCAAAAGAAAACATAAAAGAGTAACTCAAAAGACAGAAAATGTAAAAGTTTTTGAAGGATGGAAATATAGTTTAACAGGATGAGGAGCACTTCTTTTTCATGAAGGTTAGCATCATGTGTGTCCCAAACACAAAGACAGGAGTAATTTCTTAGCCCTATAGGGTTTGACACTCTCCCCCCCCCCCAATTAAGTTCTTGAAGAGTTAGTAGTCTGGGATATTTTTGTTTGTTTTCGGGCCACACCCAATGACGCTCAGGGGTTACTCCCGGCTATGCGCTCAGAAATTGCTCCTGGCTTGGGGGACCATATAGCTCGATGTTCTGGGATTAAACCAAAGTCCATACTAGGTCAGCAGGTGGAAGGCAAATGCCCTGACCTCTTGACCCACTGCTCTGACCTGTCTAGGAAATATTGATTGACATAGTGAGCTAAATTTACTCTGATGTTTTGTGTGGTTGGTGGAGTTGCTGAGAGAAAAACAAAAAATAGTAGTAGTAATATTTTTGTTGTGGCATGTGGGTAAAATGGAACTCATCAGACCTAAATGTATGTTTATAATATTGATTTTACTGCCTGGAAATATAAGAGATTGGAGTCATATAGATTTAGATATTACCAGTGGTTAAACAGTTATTAAAGTCATCATTCCATTTTATCATATCGCAGTGAAGTCAGTAGGAAAGCAATTTTTAAGAGCAGAGCAAGAAGTTTTTGAAGAGAAAAATTTGGCTGGGAAATAGCTCAGGGCTTTGAAGCACAGACTTTCCATTATTGAGCTTTGTTTGACCCCTGTAACCATCTATTAACCTAGAACCACAACGTGTGGCTCTGGTAGTCCCTAAGCACAACTGGAGTAGCCCTGATGATGCCTGTCACCATAGGATTGAAGCATAAGATTGATGGTCTTTATGCCATAATTCCTCCATTGGCCGAGTGGCACAGGGCCACAGAGCAGTGCCCAGGAGGCCTTCAACCAAAAATGAACAGAGATAACCCAGAAGATTTATAATATTTAAGAATAGCAAAGAAAAAAGAATTTATAAAGTCTGAGAAGAAATCAGAGACTAGGGAAGCAGAGAAAAATACTTGAAGTTTCTGTTTTAACTACTTCATCTCTAGAATAGAAATAGCTATATTTTTAGGTCAGATATATCACACAAGCTCTTGAATTGGGTGCTCATGTATGGATTTGACATATCTATTTGAATGTTTAATCAGCATCTCAAACTTAACCAACTCTTAATTCTTTTTTAAAAACTTGTTCCATTTATAGACTTCTCCATCCTTTCAGTTGCTGAACTCTGCATCTTAGAGTGATTCTTCAACTCTTTTCCCCCTCTCAAACCTAATAGCCTCTAAATCATGCAAATATTTTGAATATGATTTTTAAATTCCAGACACACAGAACATGACATCTTTTAATTACCTTCACAGCTGCTAAAAACCCTCTTCTGAGCTGCCATCATTTCTTGCCTGGATTAATGCAGTACTATTCTACCCCTTTTTCTATTTATTATACTACTGTTCTCCTTCAGTTAATTCCCAATATGGTAGTTAGAAAATAAAATTCTTTATTTTGAAACATAAATCAAACTTGTTTCTGCTGCTGAAAGTCTCTCTTCATTTGGTTTCCCATTTCACAATTGATCTGTTCTTTTCACCCAGCACTTTTTCTTTTTTTTTCCCTCAACCACATCAGGAAGTGTTCAAGGCTTACTGCTGGTTCTATGGTTAGGAATCACTCCTGGTAGTTCTCAAGGGACAATATGCATTTCTAGGATTAAATTGGGAGCTGCTGCATCCTATGCCAATATCTAACCCCATATCAACACTTTAATTTCAAGCTCTATTTTCTGTTTGTATCTACATATTCATGTCATGAATGCAAGGAACACCTTTCTTTCTTCTGTCATTAGATAATCTGCCCCATCTTCCCAGGATTATTCTTGCCTCATATTTTTGAGTGACGGGCTCAAATCACTTTATTTTCTATGGTTTTGTTTCTTAACTCTTAGTAAGACCTTATGAATATCTTGTTTCAAATGGTTAAGTCCTGACAAAGTCATTAATTTATTATTCATTTTTATTCTAAGGACAATATATAGAAGATGTGTGTACTAGTATTTGCATGTGGTAAAACATATTATCTCAATAAAATTATTTAAATTGCATAGTTTTTGTTTTTTGGGTCACACCCAGTGATGCTTGGGGCTCTGTGCTCAGAGACGATTTCTAAGGTTGCAGGGAGACCATTTGTTTTGCCAGGGGTCCAACCAAGTAGCCTTCTATAAAGGCAACTGTCTTACTTTATATATATATGGCCCCAAAATAACTTATATTAGCATTTATTATAATGTAAACTTTAATCAAGGAATGTTTTTGTTTATTTTTGCACTAATAAATATCTGACTGAGAACTTAGAAAAACTTGAATGAATGCAAAAATTAGGAGGCTGCAAACACAGAGAAAAAATTGACCGCAATGATAGTCATAGAATAGGGATTTAATTTTTCCCACTAGAAATAGCTGGTGATAATGTCAGGAATAATTTTGAATAATTATATTAGGTACCTAAGTTTAGAACTTGTAATAAAATCAGCTAAAAAGACAATGTGTGATATTAAAGAGTTAGCAAAAATAATTTTAAAAGATAGTTAACTAAAGTTAGCTTCTGTTTTATGAACTAGAACTGAGATTGCTATTCTCTCTCTTTTTTGTATTATAGTCAGATTTCATGTATTCAGAGTACTTTTTCATAGTTTCATTTATGATCTTTCCTTTTTTGGCACTTAGTCAACTAATGTGTCTTGTTTCATCCTTTGAAGACACTGCTGGATTGCCACATTCAAAGTAAAAATAAAATTTTTCCATTTGTTATATGTTTTACAGCATATTTAGTATAATAAAGACTAATCTAATCTAAATGCTTCAATATAAAAATAAAGTCTTTTTCAAGAGATTACATTATAACTTTATAATATCTTCCCATACAAACCTAGTTTAACTCGTCTATATATCTACTATTTTTATCTTGAATGTATATCTTTATAAAGAGAAAAAATAGAGCCTACTTTCAAAATTTCAAAGGATATGGAACTCTTATGCTTTACCAAAACTAATGCAGTACAAACTATTTCTGAATATATTTTAAATATTATGTAATATGATTAAGAACATAGAGATAAAACTGTATATTTATAAACACAAACTTTATAACTAAGAGGTATGAGGATGGGAAAATCTACGAAACTACGCCTGCCCAGTGTGGACCGACCATGAGAAATTGTGAGTGCTGCCTGTGTGTATCTGTCTCCTATCCTGTCACCTGAACCTCTTGGGAGTGGGATGAAAAGAGGCTCCAGCAGAGCACAGGGCTTCACTACGCATCCATGCACTCTTTCTAAGGAAAGAATGCCATAGAAACAAGAAGAAAAAAATCACACTAAGAACTGTGCTGGATTACTGAAGCCCAACATTTCCCCCAGACTGTTTTTCTGCTGCATGCTCGGGCCTAAGATTTGAGCCTGTGTGAGGCTTCATCCACGGAGGACACCCCATCCTTGGAGGCAAGTCAACCCATCCATAAAGGGTGGAGCCAGAGAGCATGTCCACGTATATCATTTAGCCAATGAATGCCACCACAACATGTAGAAAAACCCACAATACAAGTGTGACAATGGGGAAAAAATGCAGGCCAGCATCACATAGAGAATGAAGATGACAGTTCTGATGACCAGAAAACGACCAACCAACTAATCAATCTCTCAGATAAGGAGTTTAGACAAGCAATATGGAAGATGCTCAATGAACTCAAAGAAACCATGGATTCAGTTGGACAGAACACTGATAAGAATGCAGAAAATATGAAGACAGAAATCATAAAACTCCAAACTGAAATAACAGGTCAAATAAAAGTCCTGAAAAAAATCAGTAAATAAATTGAATGACAAAATGGATAAGCTCTACACCAGGGTAATAGAAGCTGAGAATAGAATTGGTGCTGTGGAAGATGAGATAAATAACAACTCCATACAGCGGGAGAGACTGGAAAAAATTAAAGCAAATGAACAGACAATGGAAAAATTAGTCAAAGAATGGGAACAGGTGAAAATAGAAGTTCATGATAACCTCAACAGAAACAACTTAAGAATCATTGAAGTCCCAGAGACGGAGGAAGAAAATTTCCAGGGATAATCAATGGTCAAGAACATAATTAAAGAGAAACTTCCAGAGCTAAAGAATATATGCGAACAAATCCTGCATGCCCAAAGAGTACCAACCAAAAGAGACCCCAGAAAAAATGCCCCAAGACACATCCTATTCACAATGACGAATCTCACAGATAGAGACAGAATTCTGAAAACAGCAAAATCAAAAAGGGAAATTACATTCAAAGGAGCATCCTTGAGAATTACAGCAGACCTGTCACCAAAATCACTCAAGGCCAGAAAGCAGTGGTGGGACATAGTGACAAAACTCAATGAAATGTATACTTCACCTAGAATACAGTATCCAGCAAAACTCATCTGGTTTGATGAAAGAATACATGGTTTCACAAACAAAAACAGCTCAAAAACTTTACAGACTCAAAACCAGTATTAAGAGAAAAACTGAAGGACCTACTTTAAGACAAGATTGACCAAAAGACACACCAAATTTTGATATAAAGATGGTATTATATCCTGGGACAATTCTTTCTCTCAATGTCAAAAGACTAAATATACCAGTTAAGAAAAACAGTGTGGCCAAATGAATAAAAAATCTCAATCCAACCTTCTGGTGCCTACAAGAAACTCACCTGAATAGTCAGACCAAACATAGACTCAAAATAAAGGCTGAAGAAAAATTATCCAATCAAACAACACATAACCTGCTCATAGATTGGCAGAATTAACATCATTAAAATGGAAACACTACCCAAAGCACTGTACAGATATAATGTGATACCTCTAAAGATATCCATGACATTCTTCAAAGAAGTGGATCAGGCACTTTTGAAATTCATTTGGAACAATAAACACCTAGAATAGCTAAAGCAATCAATAGGAAAAAGAATATGGGAGGAATTACTTTCCCCAACTTTAAACTTTACTACAAAGCAATAGTTATCAAAAAAGCATGGTATTGGAATAAAGACAGGCCCTCAGATTAGCGGTATAGACTTGAATACTCAGAGAATGTTTCCCAGACATACAATCACCTAATATTTGATAAAGGAGCAAGAAATCCTAAATGGAGCAAAGAAAGCCGCTTCAACAAGTGGTGTTGGCACAACTGGCTAGCCACTAGCAAAAAAATTAAAATTAGACCCCCAGCTAACATCATGTACGAGGGTAAAGTCCAAATGGATGAAAGACCTCGATATCAGACCCGAAACCATAAGATATATAGAACAACACATAGACAAAACATACCAGGACATTGAGACGACAGGCATATTCAAGGAGGAAACTGCACTCTCCAAGCAAGTGAAAGCACAGATGGGAATACATTAAGCTGAGAAGCTTCTAAACCTCAAAAGAAATAGTGCTAATGATACAAGAGCCCACCAGTGAGTGGGAGAAACTATTCACCCAATACGCATCAGATAAGGGGGTAATCTCCAAAATATAAAAGGCACTGACAGAACTTTACAAGGAAAAACATCTAATCCCATCAAAAAATGGGGAGAAGAAATGGACAGACACTTTGACAAAGAAGAAATACAAATGGCCAAAAGACACATGAAAAAAATGCTCCATATCACTAATCATCAGGGAGATACAAATCAAAACAACTATGAGGTACCACCTTACACCACAGAGATTGGCACACATCACAAAGAATGAGAACAAACAGTGTTGGCGGGGATGTGGAGAGAAAGGAACTCTTATCCACTGCTGGTGGGAATGCCGCCTAGTTCAACTTTATGGAAAGTGATATGGAGATTCCTCCAAAAACTGGAAATCGAGCTCCCATATGATCCAGCTATACCACTCCTAGGAATATACCCTAGGAACACAAAAATACAATACAAAAATCCCTTTCTTACACCTATATTCACTGCAGCACTATTTACCATAGCAAGACTCTGGAAACAGCCAAGATACCCTTCAACAAATGAATGGCTAAAGAAACTGTGGTACATATACTCAATGGAATATTATGCAGCTGTCAGGAGAGATGAAGTCATGAAATTTTCCTATACATGGATGTAAATGGAATCTATTATGCTGAGTGAAAATAGTCAGAGAGAGAGAAAGACACAGAATGGTCTCACTCATCTATGGGTTTTAAGAAAAATGAAAACATTCTTGCAATATTAATTTTCAGACACAAAAGAGAAAAGAGATGGAAGTTCCAGCTCACCTTATGAAGCTCACCACAAAGAGTGATGTGTTTAGTTAGAGAAATAACTACATTTTGAACTATCCTAATAATGAGAATGTATGAGGGAAATAGAAAGCCTGTCTAGAGTACAGGTGGGGGTTGGGTGGGGAGGAGGGAGATTTGGTACACTGCTGATGGGAATGTTGCACTGGTGATGGGTGGTGTTCTTTACATAACTGAAATCCAAACACAATCATATATGTAATCAAGGGGTTTAAATAAAATAAAAAATATTAAAAAATTAAAAAAAGAAATATATTTCTAGACAGATGAAAGTATACCTTCATTTAATCAAGTGATTTCCACTTAAGAACTGTGCTAGAGGCAAAAGCCGGCTCCCTGTGTGTGACACCAGGTGGGGAAAATCCACAAAAGTACACCGGCCCAGTGGAGCCCAACTGTGAAAAATTGAGTGTAACCTGTATATGTCTGTCTACTGTCCTCTTCCGTGATACTCTTTCGAGTAGGGCAAAAAGAGGCTCCAGAAAACTCGCTCACCCAGAGGTCATTTTCAGGGAGGGACTACAGAGCATGAAAACCAGAAAGACTTTGCAAAAGCCGGCTCCCTGTGTGTGACACCAGGTGGGGAAATTCGACGAAAATACACCGGCCCAGTGTTGCCCAACTGTGAAAAACTGTGAGTGTGACCTGTCTATGTCTGTCTACTGTCCTCTTGCGTGAAACTCTTGTGAGTGGGCAATAAGAGGCTCCAAAAACCCGCTCACCCAGAGGCCATTTTCAGGGAGGGACTACAGAGCATGAAAACTGGCAAGACTTTGCAAAAGCCGGATCCTTGTGTGTGACACCAGGTGGGGAAATTCCACGAAAGTGCACCGGCCCAGTGGGGCCCAGCTGTGAAAAACTGTGAGTGTGACCTGTCTATGTCTGTCTACTGTCCTCTTGCGTGAAACTCTTGCGAGTGTGGCAAAAAGAGGCTCGAAAAAATCGCTCACCTAGAGTCCATTTTCAGGGAGGGACTACAGAGCATGAAAACCGGTGAGACTTTGCAAAACCTGGCTTCCTGTGTGTGACACCAGGCGGGGAAAATCCACGAAAGTACACTGGCCCAGTGGTGCCCGACTGTGAAAAACTGTGAGTGTGACCTGTCTATGTCTGTCTACTGTCCTCTTGCGTGAAACTCTTGCGAGTGGGGCAAAAAGAGGCTCCAGAAAACTCGCTCACCCAGAGGCCATTTTCAGGGAGGGACTACAGAGCATGAAAACCGGCAAGACTTTGCAAAAGCCGGCTCCCTGTGTGTGACACCAGGCGGGGAAAATCCACAAAAGTACACCGGCCCAGTGGAGCCCAACTGTGAAAAATTGAGTGTAACTTGTATATGTCTGTCTACTGTCCTCTTGCGTGATACTCTTTCGAGTAGGGCAAAAAGAGGCTCCAGAAAACTCGCTCACCCAGAGGCCATTTTCAGGGAGTGACTAAGGAGCATGAAAACCTTCAAGACTTTTCAAAAGCCGGCTCCCTGTGTGTGACACCAGATGGGGAAATTCGACGAAAATACACCGGCCCAGTGTTGCCCAACTGTGAAAAACTGTGAGTGTAACCTGTCTATGTCTGTCTACTGTCCTCTTGCGTGAAACTCTTGCGAGTGGGCAATAAGAGGCTCCAGAAAACTCGCTCACCCAGAGGCCATTTTCAGGGAGGGACTACAGAGCATGAAAACCGGAAAACTTTGCAAAAGCCGGCTCCTTGTGTGTAACACCAGGTGGGGCAAAAGGCCGGCTCCTTGTGTGTGACACCAGGTGGGGAAATTCCACGAAAGTACACCGGCCCAGTGGGGCCCAACTGTGAAAAACTGTGAGTGTGACCTGTCTATGTCTGTCTACTGTCCTCTTGCGTGAAACTCTTGTGAGTGGGGCAAAAAGAGGCTCTGGAAAACTCGCTCACCCAGAGGCCATTTTCAGGGAGGGACTACAGAGCATGAAAACTGGCAAGACTTTGCAAAAGCCGGCTCCCTGTGTGTGACTCCAAGCGGGGAAACTCCACGAAAGTACACCGGCCCAGTGGGGTCCAACTGTGAAAAACTCTGAGTGTGACCTGTATATGTCTGTCTACTGTCCTCTTGCGTGAAACACTTGCGAGTGGGGCAATAAGAGGCTCCAGAAAACTCGCTCACCCAGAGGTCATTTTCAGGGAGGGACTACAGAGCATGAAAACCGGAAAGACTTTGCAAAAGCCGGCTCCCTGTGTGTGACACCAGGCGGGGAATATCTACGAAAGGACACCGGCCCATTGGGGCCCAACTGTGAAAAACTGTGAGTTTGACCTGTATATGTCTGTCTACTGTCCTTTTGCATAAAACTCTTTAGAGTGGGCAAAAAGAGGCTCCAGAAAACTCGCTCACCCAGAGGCCATTTACAGAGAGGTAGTACAGAGCATGAAAACTAGCAAGACTTTGCAAAAGCCGGCTCCCTGTGTGTGACACCTGGCAGGGAATATCTACGAAAGTACACTGGCCCAGTGGGGCCCAACTGTGAAAAACTGTGAGTGTGACCTGTCTATGTCTGTCTACTGTCCTCTTGCGTGAAACTCTTGAGAGTGGGGCAAAAAGAGGCTCCAGTGTAGTATGGCCGCTCTGCTTCACTACGTGGCCTTGTACTCTTTCTAAGTAAAGAACACCATTGCCACAAGTAGGAAAAATTACACTAAGAACGGTCCTATATCAAAGAAGCAAACATTTCTCTCCGGACTGTCTTCTCTGTTGCATGCTCAGGCCTAAGATTTGAACCAGTGTGAGACTTCATCCACGGAGGACTCCCCTCCCTTAGAGGCAAGTCAGCCCATCCAGAAAGGGAGGAGCTAGAGGAGTGTGCTGCCTGCATCATATAGAAAATTAATACCATCAGAACACGTAGAAAAACCCACAATACAAGTGTGACAATGGGGAAACAACGCAGGCCAGCATCAGACATAGAGAATGAAGATGACAATTCTGAGGACCAGATAATGACCAACCTACTAATCAACCTCTCAGATAAGGACTTTGGACTAGCAATATGGAAGATGCTCAAAGACCTCCAAGAAACCATGGATCGAGTTGAACAGAACACTAATAAGAACCAAGAAAATATGAAGACAGAAATCACAAAACTCCAAACTGAAATAACATGTCAACTAACAGGACTGAAAAAGTCAGTAAACAAAGTGAATGACAAAATGGATAAACTCTGGGACAGGGTATCAGAAGCTGAGAATAGACTTGGTGCTGTGGAAGATGAGATACATAACAATTCCATACAGCAGAGAGATTGGACAAAAAACTTAAAGCAAATGAGCAGACAATGGAAAAATTAGTCAAAGAATGGGAACAGATGAAAATAGAAGTCTCTGATAAGATCACAGAAACAACTTTAAATCATTGGAATCCCAGAGACCCAGGAAGAAAATTTCCAGGAAGAATCAACGGTCAAGAACATCATTAAAGAGAAACTGCCAGAGCTAAAGAATATATGTGATCAAATCCTGCATGCCCGAAGAGTACCAACCAAAAGAGACCCCAGAAAAACCACCCCAAGACACATCCTAGTCACAATGACAAATCCCACAGATAGAGACAGAATTCTGAAAACAGCAAGATAAAAAGGGGAAATCACGTTCAAGCAAGCTTCCCTGAGATTTACAGCAGACCTGTCACCAGAAACACTCAATGCCAGAAAGCAGTGGTGGGATATTGTGACAAGACTGAATGAAATGAATGTTTCACCCAGAATACTATACTCAGCAAAACTCACTTTCCGGTTTGACGGAAGAATACATGATTTCACAGACAAAAAACAGCTCAGAAACTTCACAGACACAAAACCAGTCTTAAGAGAAAAACCGAAAGACCTAATCTAAGACAAGACTACCCAAAAGGCACACCAAATTTCGAAATAAAGATGGCGGTAAATCCCAGGACAACTCTTTCTCTCAACGTCAATGGACTAAATACACCAGTAAAGAGACACAGAGTGGATAAATGGATCAAAAAACTCAATCCAACGTTCTGCTGCCTACAAGAAATGCACCTGAATAGTCAGAACAAACATAGACTCAAAATAAAAGGCTAGAGAAAAATTATCCTAGAAAACAACACCCATAAAAAAGCTGGAGTGGCCATACTAATATCAGATAATGCAAACTTTATACTCAGGAAGGTTGTAAGGGACAAAGATGGATATTTTATATTAATCAAGTGGTATGTAGATCAGGAAGAATTCACTCTCCTAAACATATATGCACCGAATGAGGGGCCAGCAAAATATTTAATACAACTGTTGACAAATCTGAAAATAATATCAACAACAACACAATAATTGTGGGGGACCTTAACACGGCTTTGTCAACACTGGATAGGTCAACCAGACTGAAACCCAACAAGAATATACTAGACCTGAGGAGAGAAATGGAAGAAAGAGGCCTAGTGGATATATATAGGACACTCCATCCCCAGAAACCTGGATACACATTCTTCTCCAATGTACATGGGACATTCTCCAGGATAGACTACATGCTGGCACATAAAACATACCTCCATAAGATCAAGAGGATAGAAATTTTGCAGACTACCTTCGCTGACCACAAGGCTCTGAAATTATTTGTGAACTCCAAAGGGACTCGGAAGAAACATTTTAACACCTGGAAGTTAAACAGCCTCATGCGCAATAACCAGTGGGTCTGAGATGAAATCAAGGAGGAAATAAAAAGGTTCCTGGAAACAAATGACAATAAAGACACAAACTATCAGAACTTACGGGACACAGCAAAACCAGTACTGAGAGGAAAATTTATACTTTGCAAGCACACATCAGGAAGGAAGAAGGAGCTTACCTGAGTAGCTTAATGACACAGCTAATAGAACTAGAAAATGCTCAACAAAAGGACCCAAGAATACGAAGACAGAAGGAAATAACAAAGCTGAGAGCAGAAATCAACGAAGTGGAAACTCAAAAAACAATCCGAATGATCAACAAAAGCAGAAGTTGGTTCTTTGAAAAAATAAACAAGATTGATAGACCACTGGCAAACCTATCAAAGAAAGAGAGAGAGAGAAACCTGATAACTCGTATCAGGAATGAAAAAGGAGAGATCACTACTGATATGACATAGATTCAAAGGGTAATCAGAAACTACTTTGAAAAACTCTACGCCACTAAAAATGAGAACCTGGAAGAAATGGATAAATTCTTGGACTCTTATAATCTTCCACGGTTGAAGGAAGAGGATGTAGCATATCTAAACACCCCCATCAGCATTGATGAAATTAAAACAGTAATCAAATGTCTGCCGAAAAACAAAAGCCCAGGTCCAGATGGATTCACTAATGAATTCTATTAAACTTTCCAAGAGGAACTACTGCCAATCCGGGCAAGACTCTTTCATGAAATTGAACAAACAGAAACACTTCCAAATAGCTTTTATGAAGCCAACATCACCTTGATACCTAAACCAGACAGAGATGCTACCAAAAAAGAAAATTACAGACCAATATCGCTGATGAATGCAGATGCAAAGATCCTCAACAAAATCCTGGCAAATAGGATTCAATGCCTCGTTAAGAAGATCATCCACTACGATCAAGTAGGTTTCATCCCAGGAATGCAAGGATGGTTTAACATCCGTAAATCTATCAACATAATACACAACATCAATAACAATAAAAATAAAAACCACATGATCATATCAATAGATGCAGAGAAAGCATTTGATAAGGTCCAACACCCATTCTTGATCAAAACTCTCAGCAACATGGGAATGGAGGGAACCTTTCTCAATATAGTGAAGGCCATCTACCACAAGCCAGTGGCAAATATTATCCTCAATGGAGAAAAACTAAAAGCCTTCCCTCTAAATTCTGGCACAAGACAAGGCTGTCCTCTCTCACCACTCCTATTCAACATAGCACTGGAAGTACTTGCTATAGCGATTAGGCAAGAAAAAGATATCAAGGGAATCCAGATAGGAAAGGAAGAAGTCAAGCTCTCACTGTTTACAGATGACATGACACTCTACTTAGAAAATCCTAAAGACTCTATCAAAAAGCTCCTAGAAACAATAGACTCATATAGCAAGGTGGCAGGCTACAAAATTAACACACAAAAATCAATGGCCTTTCTATACACCAATAGTAATAAGGATGAAATGGACATTAAGAAAACAACCCCATTCACAATAGTGCCACACAAACTCAAATATCTTGGAATCAACTTGACTAAATATGTGAAGGACCTATACAAGGAAAACTATAAAACTCTGCTCCAAGAAATAAGAGAGGACACACGGAAATGGAAACACATACCCTGCTAATGGATTGGCAGGATTAACATCATCAAAATGGCAATACTCCCCAAGGCATTATACAGATTTAATGCCATCCCTCTAAAGATACCCATGACATTCTTCAAAGAAGTGGATCAAACACTTTTGAAATTCATTTGGAACAATAAACACCCTAGAATAACTAAAGCAATCATGGGAGAAAGAATATGGGAGGAATTACTTTCCCCAACTTTAAACTGTACTACAAAGCAATAGTTATCAAAACAGCATGTTATTGGAATAAGAACAGGTCCTCAGATCAGTGGAATTGGCTTGAATACTCAGAAAATGTTTCCCAGACTTAAAATCACCTAATTTTTGATAAAGGAGCAGGAAATCCTAAATGGAGCAGGGAAAGCCTCTTCAACAAGTGGTGTTGGCACAATTGGATAGCCGCTTGCAAAAAATTGAACTTAGACCCCCAGCTAACATCATGTAAGAAGGTAAAATCCAAATGGATTAAAGACCTCGATATAAGCCCCAATACGATAAGATATATAGAACAGCACATAGGCAAAACACTCCAGGACATTACAGGCATCTTCAAGGAGGAAACTGCACTCTCCAAGCAAGTGAAAGCAGAGATTAACAGATGGGAATATATTAAGCTGAGAAGCTTCTGCACCTCAAAGGAAATAGTGCCCAGGATACAAGAGCCACCCACTGAGTGGGAGAAACTATTCACCCAATACCCATCAGATAAGGGGCTAATCTCCAAAATATACAAGGCACTGACAGAACTTTACAAGAAAAAAACATCTAACCCCATCAAAAAATGGGGAGAAGAAATGAACAGACACTTTGACAAAGAAGAAATACACATGGCCAAAAGACACATGAAGAAATGTTCCACATCACTAATCATCAGGGAGATGCAAATCAAAACAACGATGAGATACCACCTCACACCCCAGAGAATGGCACACATCACAAAGAATGAGAATAAACAGTGTTGGCGGGGATGTGGAGAGAAAGGACCTCTTATCCACTGCTAGTGGGAATGCCGTCTAGTTCAACCTTTATGGAAAGTGATATGGAGATTCCTCCAAAAACTGGAAATCGAGCTCCCATACGATCCAGCTATACCACTCCTAGGAATATACCCTAGGGACACAAAAATACAATTCAAAAACCCCTTCCTTACACCTATATTCATTGCAGCACTATTTACCATAGCAAGACTCTGGAAACAACCAAGATGCCCTTCAACAGATAAATGGCTAAAGAAACTGTGGTACATATACACAATGGAATATTATGCAGCTCTCAAGAGAGATGAAGTCATGAAATTTTCCTATACATGGATGTACACGGAATCTATTATGCTGAGTGAAATAAGTCAGAGAGAGAGAGAAAAACACAGAATGGTCTCACTCATATATGGGTTTTAAGAAAAATGAAAGACATTCTTGCAATAATAATTTTCAGGCACAAAAGAGAAAAGATCTGGAAGTTCCAGCTCACCTCAGGAAGCTCACCACAAATAGTGATGAGTTTAGTTAGAGAAATAACTACATTTTGAACTGTCCTAATAATGAGAATGTATGAGGAAAATGGAGAGCCTGTCTAGAGTACAGGCGGGCATCGGGTGGGGAGGAGGGAGACTTGGGACATTGGTGATGGGAATGTTGCACTGGTGATGGGTGGTGTTCTTTACATGACTGAAACCCAAACACAATCATGTATGTAATTAAGGTGTTTAAATAAATTAAAAAAATAAATAAAAGAACTGTGCTAGAACAATCCAGGGGCGGGGTTGATAGTATCCTTAGTTATAGTTAATTGATAGAGGGATGCTCTATATAAAGTTGGTAGATTTTCAGTGGGGAATTTTACATCACATGTTAAATTATAAATTCAATGACACTCAGATAAAGAGGGAAAAATTAACACATGCATCAAATTTTGTCCATAGATATAATAAAAATAGCTATTTTTTTAAAATAAGGACCTAGCACAGGAGAAATTCAAGGCAGATTAATGTAGGGTATATAAGAAATATCCAGCAAAATTTGACGATTTGAAAGATGGTAAATGAGTTACAAATGACTTTAACCTATACCTACAATTAAATTACTTGAACAATGGCCATAGAGATGTCTCAATGGGCTGAATTCGTGCTTTGCACACTAGTTCTGACTCATAAGTACAGCCAACAGCAACAACAGCAAGCCCCAATATTGAGTCAGGACTAGTCCCTGAGCACTGATGTGTGTACGCCACCTCAACCACTCCTCCCCAGCTTAAAAATATAAATGCATACATTTATTTGGCTGAGCAGGAAAATCAAGAAGCTATTTGTTTCACACCAACACTTTCAAAATGTCAGTAAGTTGAAGTACCTCATTTTTCTGAAAATGAGGAAAATAACATAGATTAAAATAAGAGTGCTTCCGTGAAGGTTTATTTAAGAAATGGTCAAATTACAGGCTATAGTCATCCTACAGCAAGTAGGGTGTTTTGCCTTGCATGTGGTCAATCCCGTATCCCATAAGGTCTCCTAAGCAACACCTGACGTAATTCCTGGGCACAGAACCAGGACCCACGCACCACTGCTATGACCCAAAAACAAAAAGACAAAAGAAAAAGAAATGGTCAATGTGCCAGATGTTTTCCTGCTGTGAGAGAAGAGAGTCTGTCTGCCACTTGTTTCTCTTTCACTGGAGAGGAGAGAGTAAAACAGTTTTCTGTGTGGGAGTCAAACTTGGAGTTTCTTTATATAAAACAAGGTTGGAAGAATGTTGACCATCATCTTGCTCTAGCCCAGATCCATTATTTAGTGTTATCACCTCTTTTCAGAAGGGATATTGGGGAATCTTACCAGCCCAGGCTTGCAGGAGAAAAGAAAAGCCTAAAAGAATGACCCAGAGGCACCCCCCAAAAAATAAATAAATAAGAGGTATGAAATTATAATGGAGAATGAAAAAAACCTTCAAAAAATGATGTTTGGAAACCTGTAAGAAATGAAGCTAGATCTGATGCCAGAGCAGTGGCGCAAGCGGTAAGGCATCTGCCTTGCCCGTGCTAGCCTAGGATGAACCACGGTTGGATCCTGCCAGGGCATACCTAAGCTTTTAGGGGGGCTCAGCCCACCAGATGTATCCTCAGATTTTCCTTGTGGGTAGAACCAATTTAACCCTCATGGGGTTCCTCAAAAGGCCCACTGTGGATGCCTTTTTCCCCTGCGTGGATGGTTGAGGAATTTCCAAAGAGACGCCTGGCATTACATTTTCAGCCAGTATTTGACTCTCTCTTTTGTATATATCAGGGAAAATAATGGCCTCTATCAAATAATTGGGCTCAGAAATTCCAGCACCAAAGTTTATTTGAGAACCTCTTTTTCTGGATATAGCCAGCCTTAAAAGCAAAGACAATTTTTCTCTTTGCTACTGCAGTTTCTGGTAATCAAGGGCATAACCAGAATGCAGAATTTGACCCTCCTTTAGAAATAGGGAAGCTCATTCTTGGGAACTTGGTTCCTCCCTTCACTTAACCTCTGAAACTATAGAGTCCAGCCTAGAAAGATCAAGTTTATAGATATTTCCTACTTCCTCCTAATCCTGATTTTGCATTTAAAGTAAGCTTGCAAGGAGTTGCCTTGAGTTGTGACCTTCTCTCTTGTAACTTAGAATTTTTACAGTCACACCCATAGCTTAGGTATTGTTATTGTTATACTAGGCTTTGTGATTACAATTATTCTTCACCTGTGGCTGATTTTACCCCTATAAATTCCCCTGCTCAAAAAATTAAACTTGTCGCACTCCTGCCAGAAACGTGTTGACCCCACATTCTCTGTGTGTTTTCATTTATTTCATATTTCATATTCGGGGGTGCATGTTACTCATTTTCCTCCCGTGAAAGGACTATGACCCACGAGAATTGCTGAGACGCAGCACGTCTACAGCAGGATCCCTGGAGTCCCATATGATCCTCCACTCCAGGAGCGATTACTGATAGCATAGCCAGGAGTAACCCCTGAGCGTCACCAGGTGTGGCCCAAAAACCAAAATAAAATTAAATAAAATAAAATAAAGCTAGATCAATAAATAACTCCATATACACACACACTCTAAAAGTAACTAAAAACAAAAACTTGAATATAAGGAAAGCACATTTGGAATACTCCTGAATATCAGCTACTGATATCCTCACAAATACTGGCTAGAAGGATTTGATACAAATGTCAAATGAAACAAATGCATTGATGAGAGCCTCTAGAATGACTCTGCTCATAGTCGGCGTAGTCGATTTTTACCCCATTATATTACCTTTCTCTTCCTCAAACAAAACCACATAACTTGATCTTTCTAGTCCCAACTCCCAACTAGAGGGGGCAATAATGGAGGCACCAAGACCAAACAGTATAAGACCACTAAGTAGTAAACTAGACACAGAAGGGACCACACATTCTAGCACCCCCTGAGGGGGAGATTGGAGGATATGGGAGGCAGGATGGGAACAGTTGTGGGAGGACAATTCGGTGGTGGGAATCCCCCTGATTCAATGTAAATATGTACCTGGAATATTACTGTGAACGATATGTAAGCCACTACAATTAAAATAAAAATTATATTAAAAAAATAAACAAATGGGAGTAATAAAACTAAACATTTTTTGTTTGGATTTGATTTTGAAGACACATTTGGCAGTTCTCAGGGCTTACTCCTGGCCCTGCTCAGGAATCCCTCATGATAGTATTCAGGGAAACATATGTGGCACAGGAAATCAAACTTCCGTGATCTGTATGCAAGGCATGCTCCTTATCTGCTGTACTATTTCTCTGGCTCATAAACTAAAATGTATTTATAGAGTGAAACAAAGTACCATAAAAACAGCAACTGCCGAATAGGAGATGATATTCCTGCTTTGTAGTTATAACACGGCTTTAATATCCCAAACAAAAAACTAATACAACTTAAAAATAGAAGGAAAAAAGAGCTGAAAACTATTGACCCAAGACCTAAGAGACACCTCTCTCCAAAGAACATATACAGATAGCTTATTGACACACAAACCATTCTAAGCATCCATCATTACTAGAAAGATGCAAATCAAAACTACAATGAGATATCACTACAGAACCTGAACAACCTATGATAAAATGATTGCAAAATAATTGATGAGGTTATAGACAAGAGACCCTGGAAGACTATTGGCATCATTGTAAATTGGTTAAGATAGTACAGAAAATGGAAAAAAATTAAAAAAAAAGGACCAGGATTTTTTTATGGCTCAACGGTATAATTAAATTCCACAGAAGTAAAAGGCTTAGATGTGTGAAGCCTAGTTTAGATTCTCAGTTCCACAATAATATGTTAAAACTGAAATTATATATGACACAATAATATCTTGAGCATTTATCCAAAGAATACGAAACACTATTAGAAAAGAATTTTGCACCCCTATGATCAATCATATAATTTTCAAATAGCAAAATATGGGACCAAACTAATTCCCAGTAACAATTTTCTTGATAAAGGAAAGAAATCAATGGAGTGGGAATAAGAAGAGAAATTGGAAGCGAAAGGGTGCAGGGACCAATCTGAGTCAAGCCCATAGGTGTAGAGGATTGGAATATAAATCCAAACTTTGACAGAGAACATCCTTCCTTCCTTCCTTCCTTCCTTCCTTCCTTCCTTCCTTCCTTCCTTCCTTCCTTCCTTCCTTCCTTCCTTCCTTCCTTCCTCCTTCCTTCCTTCCTTCCTTCTTCTTCTTTCTTTCTTTCTTTCTTTTCTTTCTTTTTTCTTTCTTTCTTTCTTTCTTTCTTCTTTCTTTCTTTCTTTTCTTTCTTCTTTCTTTCTTTCTTTCTTTCTTTCTTCTTTCTTTCTTTTTTTTCTTCTTTTTTTCTTTCTTTCTTTCTTTCTTTCTTCTTTCTTTTCTTCTTTCTTTCTTTCTTTCTTTCTTTCTTTCTTCTTCCTTCTTCTTCTTCTTTCTTTCTTTCTTTCTCTTTCTTCTCTTTCTTCTTTCTTTCTTCTTACTTTCTTTCTTTCTTTCTTTCTTTCTTTCTTTCTTTCTCTTTCTTTCACTTCTCTCTTTTTCTTTCTTTCTTTCTTTTTCTTTCTTTCTTTCCTTTCCTTCCTTCCTTCCTCCTTCCTTTCCTTCTTTCTTTTTTCTTTCTCTTTCTTTCTTTTCTTTCTTTCTTTCTTTCTTTCTTCTTTCTCTTTCTTTCTTTCTTTTCTTTCTTTCTTTCTTCTCTCTCTCTCTCTCTCTTCTCTCTCTTTCTTTCTTTCTTTCTTTCTTTTTCTTTCCTTTCTTTCTTCTTTCTTTCTTTCTTCTTTCTTTCTTTCTTTCTTTCTTTTCTTTTCTTTCTTTCTTTCTTCTTCTTTCTCTTTCTTTCTTTCTCTCTCCCCCTTCCTTCCTTTCTCTCCCCCTTCCTTCCTTCCTTCCTTCCTTCCTTCCTTCCTTCCTTCCTTCCTTCCTTCCTTCCTTCCTTCCTTCCTTCCTTCCTTCCTTCCTTCCTTCCTTCCTTCCTTCCTTCCTTCCATCCTTCCATCCTTTCTTCTTGTCACACCCAGTGATGCTCGGAGCTACCCCTGGCTACACTCTCAGAAATTGATCCTAGCTTGGGATACCAAATGGGATGCTGGGGGATAGAATCTGATCGGTCCTAGGTTAGTCCGTGCATGGCAAATGCCCTACCACTGTCACCACCACTCAAGCCTCCTGACTTCAGTTTTCTAATGTCGTCTTAAAATCAAAAGAACTCTGTTCAAATTTTTAATATTAATATTTCTATACTATACAATATCATTCATAAAATGTACAAAAAGTTATGAGTACTTTAGAAATAAATAATTAGAATTATTTTTATAAAATACAAGAAAAACAATAGAACTTAATATAAATATTAAAGAAAACAGGACTACATTATGGTAAACTACTTGGAAAAATTAAAAAATTAATAGCTTTATATATTCTGGCAGCAATTAAATGAAAAATACTACAGAATAAAGTAATGACTCACAGGAGCAGCAAAATGTTAATAAAATTCTAATAATTTTTTTCTTTAGGGAGATTACATATAAAAATACTAAAACCATATTTTGGATCTTAAAATCTTGAATAAGTGAAAGGAAATATTCCTCTTTCATGGAGAAATTCAAAGGAAAAATTTTATTTCTGTAAATATTTTCACTACTTTTTATTTGAACACAGGATTTACTGTACTACAATGATATATTCATGCATACAATGTTATAGTGCCACATACTCTCAGAGTGTTAGCTTCCCTCTACATATACCCCTGGGACCCTCACTTAGTACCTTCAGTTTTAGAGGCAAGTTTTCAGATTCTATTGATTCTGAGATATATTCCAAAAAGAGGAATTGTTGCATCAAAGGAAGCTCAGTTCCTAGTGTTTTTGTGTTGCTGTTGAGGAAAATCTATATTGTTTTCCAGAGAGGATACTCCCAGTCAACATTCCCACTAGTAGTAAATTAAATTCCTCTTTTCCTCTCCTTGATGTCTACACTGGTTGTTCTTGTGTTTTATTCCATGTTGTTGCCTTTTATGCTTTTAGTTTTTTATTTCTTTGTTCTTTTTAGAGAAGTACCAGTCTCTGTGGTGTAAGGTGATATCTTACTATTTTTATTTGCATTTATTTTGTGATTAATGATGCAGATAATGATTTTATATGTTTTATGACCATTTTATGGCTTCTCTGAGGAAGTTTTTGTTAATTTATTTCCCCAGTTTTTGATGTATTGCATATCTTTCTTGTAAACATCTAGCAGTGCTTTGGGTATCTTGGATAATAATCCATTATCTGATGAGTGATGGGCAAATAATTTCTCCAAATATGTTTGCTATCTTTGTATTCTGGTCATTCTTTCCTTTGAGCTGCAGAAGCTCCTAATTGAATTTATTCTCCCTTGTTTATGTTTGATTCCACTTGCTTGACAAATCGTCTTGTACACTTAATCATAACTTGTCTTGATGTCATGGTGATGCTTGTTTTCCACTAGTACTTAGGGTTCAAGTTTGATACAGATGTTTTCAGAAAATTCTGATTTGACTTGTGCATGGCATTTGAAATGGGTCTGAGTTTATTTTTTTTCATTTTTTGTCATATGGCTGACCATTTTCCCCAAAACTACATGTTGAAGAGAATTTTCATGTTTAACTTCATATTGTTTTGCTTCTTACTTAAAGAGTAACTTATCATATACCCGAGGAACTGCCCCTAGATTTTCAATTTGATTCCATTGATCTGAGAGTTAGTTCTTATGTCAATACCATGTTGTTTTAATTACTATCACTTTGTAGTTTAGTTTGTTGTTGTTGATGGTGGTGGTGATGGTGGGGAAATACTTCCAATCTTTATTCCCTGATTGTTTTTGAAAATTTGTGGTGGGAAGCTTATTTTTCCATATGAATTTCAGGATAGTTTAATTTATGCATAGGTATCCATATAGGCACTGCATTGAATATATGGCCTGCTTTTGAGAGTAGTACTAACATATAAATATTCTCAATTAATGAGCAGAGGATGTGTTGTGATTTACTGGTATCCTCATTTATTAAGTTGCATTTTTCTTTTTTCTTTTTGATTTTTGGGCCACACCCGGCATTGCTCAAGGGTGACTCCTGGCTGTCTGCTCAGAAATAGCTCCTGTCAGGCATGGGGGACCATATGGGACACCGGGATCCGAACCAACCACCTTTGGTCCTGGATCGGCTGCTAGCAAGGCAAACGCCACTGTGCTATCTCTCCGGGCCCGCATTTTTTCTTTTTGTAATAAGTTTTTCACAACTTTTGTTAGGCTAATTTCTGTACTTGATTTTTTAATGCTCTACTATAACTGGATAGGATTTTTCTTTAGCATTAATTTTGTTTGTTTGTTTTGGTTTTTGGGTGACACCTGGCAACGCTCGGGGGTTACCTCTGGCTTTATGCTCAGAAATCGCTCCTGGCAGGCTCGGTGGACCATATGGGATGCTGGATTTGAACCACTATCCTTCTCCATGCCAGTCAAATGCCCTACCTCCATGTTACCTCTCCGGCCCCTGGAATTGATTTTTAATTTCTCTCTTAATTTCATTATTTGAGAGTTTATTTTGCATTTTGCTAATTTATTATACAAGTCTATTTTTTCTACAAGCTTCTAGATAAGCAAATAAACAATCTTTTTAGACGGTTCAAAATTTTAAATAAAAAAATTAGAAAATCACTAGAAAATATTAGGTGATAATTTTTCAAAATTTTGTTGATATCATTTCTAGATATGAACAAAAAACAGTTATAAAATGATAATAATATATAAATTTGGATATATAAGAAATATTATGAATACTTGCATAAAATACCAACATTATATAGGTATATAAAAATATACAAATTACAGGTTACGACCCCCCCCCAAATACAGATAGACTTTCTCCAAGATAGCCTGAATAGCTCTATATGGATGTATGTCAACCTGATATGTGGAATTAAAGTCAACAGAGGCCCTATGGGCTTAGGATAAATGGCTTTCATAACCTTAAAGAATAAGAGTTACCCCAGTCCCCAGGAGATTGGACAGTGTTAGTCCAATCCGAAACCCCAGATCCCCGATGTAGAAATGATACAGCTCTGGGCAACACCACCAGGATCTAAGCTCCATTGGGAGATTTATAACACTACTCTGGCACCAACTTGTGCCAGTTTTGATATGACAACGAGGAAAGGAAAACTTGACCAAAGACCAGGCTGTCCTATCACATCACCTAACAATAAATGGAAATCAGAAGAGCTATCATCCTTTGAACTGTGAAAAATAAGAGCACCAACAACAGAAAACTGACTTTGACAACTGTGACTGAACAGAGCCTACCTTGGGACTAATAAGGAAAACCCCACCCTAGGCTCTAGTCCAGGACACATAAACAACAACAACAACAACAACAACAAGATGTCTTATTGCAGAGGTCCAACTTGGACAACAGAGACTGAGCAGAACCTTTGGATCCATAATATCATAGGGACTGAACGAAAACAGGAAGCAAGTGCTACAGAAGACTGTAACAACAACAACGATGGATAGGAACCTCTAGAGACTCTATCCTAGACCCTTACTTATAACCTGCGTAAATACCAAGATCAATAGCTACTGTGGCTTGATTTTCTCACACACAACCGAGAGGAAACTTTCCTGGCATCACAAAAAAGCCTTTGAGATGGGGTAATGAGTATACATGGAGCCTGGAGTTGATCCTATGATGGTATGCTTCAAGGATGGAGAAACCCTGAATCTTTTAGGCCACAGGAATTCCCTTCCTTCCCCAATGCTTACTGTGCCTATACAAAAAAAAGTATATATATAGTGGGGGAAACTCCAAACCCTATCACTCCAGCACCCATATTTTTTCTTGTTTTTTTTTTTATTTGTTAGTTTTTTACTTTATTTTCCTTCTCTTTATTATTCCACTTTTCTCTTTCTTTTTCACACTTGTGGTTATTATTTAGAAATTTATTTTTATTTTTATTTGCCTGGTCCATTATTTTTCTTTTTTCTTCCATTTTTTTTCTTTTCTCCTTTCTTTTTTTGGTAGTTGTCACCAAATTTTTTCTCCCCATTTTCTTATCCTTTTTATTTCCAATGATGGTGGAATGGATGCTCAATCTACAACAAACTGTAAAGGGAGACTAGTTGCACTGGCATACTGGGGGGTAGAGGAGGGAGATGTGGGATGCATGCTTGGAATAGGGGTGGAGGGAGGACAGCACTGGTGGTGGGAATGCCCCTCACTCATTGTCACTATGTACCATAAATGATGCAGTGAAAGATTTGTAATGCACTTAAGTCACAATAAAATTTAAAAAAAAGAATAAGAGTTACCAATATTTAACATTATATTCAGAAATAACTTTTTATTGGAGAAACTAATCTTCTTTCCTTGATATTCTAATTTCCAATTCCATTCCTTAGCTCAGGATATAAACATTCAGTTTTTCCTACTTAATTTAAACATCCTATATGCAATTATATTGTGGCTTTTCTGTCTAATCTGTCTAGGTTCATGTGTTTCTTTGTATAGCCTGAGAATATATTAGAGAGGGTGGTGAGTTTTTCTCTATTATCTGACAACAAATCATGTATACATGTATATATTAAATATATAATATAGCAAGCAAATTAGAAAAGAGTTTTCAAGTTATGTCAATCAACTAGCTCTTTAAAGATTATGCAAAATATAAACATCATTATCTTGAAAAATCTAGTAATTTTAATGAAAACAATGAATTATTATGAGAAACATATTTATTTTCTTTTACTTTACAGAAATTTACCCCTCTTTGAGATGTACTCTGTATAGGAATCATATTCTCATATGGAGAAAATGGCCCACCTCTTCCTGAAATGTTGATTTTTTCTTTTTCTACTCTGGAGAAGACCATATTCACTCTAAAGCACAGCTCTCCCTCTCTTTTCTCTGCCATTATTTCTCAAATAAACTTATTTTACTTTAAAAAAGTGACTTCAGCTGTAATTAAATACACACAAACAATAACATTTTGGCCTAACAGAATGACAGAAAAAGAAAACTATGTCAAAACACCAAGTAGGGATGGACACTCTTTGCAAAATTTTAAATCCATTCTTATAGTGATGCTCAGGGGTCTTTCATGGTTCTGCAGTCAGAAATCATTCGTGGTGGGCTTGAGAGAGCATATGCGGTGCTGGTGATCAAATCTGGCAGGCTCCGTGGACCATATGGGATGCTGGATTTGAACCACCATCCTTCTCCATGCTCTATGTTATAAGGAAACAGAGACTCTTATGTCCTCTGGCTAGCCAAAAGGGCACTACTGTCTCATTCAGGGCAAAGATGTCAGTTATCAGACATCCAGACCCTAGTAACTATCAGAGTTTATAAAGCCCTGAGCTGAACTGCTGGGGGTAGGGGCAAAGAGACTCTGCCATTGCCACTCCTGCTTGACTGCTCCTGCTTCAGTCACTGCCTATTGCTGGTGACACTGTTGCAGGTAGGACTTCCGGTTCCTGCTATCTTTTGCTGCCTCTCCTACTGCACCAGACCTAATACTAACACTGTACACTGTACTATCTAGCTCTTTTAAATCCACATTATTTGAGCAATCAATTAATCCATAAAGTTTTATCTTAAAGGAGAAAGACTGATGTTCTAGATATATTCTGAACTTTAGTTTTTTTGTTTGTTTGTTTTTTGTTTGTTTTTTTTTTTGCAGTTAGCACAAGACTACACACCATGGTAACTGCTTATAATAAAGTTATATGAAAGTCACTATACTTTTATTATTTTTCTAAAATTATTGACTATAAACATATTACAATATATTCAATCAAGGTTCTTTTTTGAAAAGTTCTGCCTCTTTTTTATTTATTTAAACATCTTAATTACAAATATTATTGTGATTAGGTTTCAGTCATGTAAAGGACATCCCCCTTCACCAGTGCAACATTACCACCACCAATGTCACTAATCTCCCTCCATCCCACCCCACCCCCACCTGTACTCTTAGACATGCTTTCCAGTTCCCTCATTCATTCACTTGATTATGATAGTTATTTCTATAACTGCACTCACCACACTTTGTGGTGAGCTTCATGAAGTGAGCTGGAAGTTCCAGCCCTCCTCTCATTGTCTCTGAGGATTGTTGCAAAGATGACTATTATTTTTCTTAAAACCCATAGATGAGTGAGACTATTCTGCATCTCTATCTCTCCCTCTGACTTATTTCACTCAGCATGATAGATTCCATGTGCATCCATGTATAGGAAAATTTCATGACTTCATCTCCTGATGGCTGTATAATATTCCATTGTGTATATGTACCACAGTTTCTTTAGCCATTCATCTGTTGAAGGGCATCTTGGTTGTTTCCAGAGCCTGGCTATTGTGAATAATGCTGCAATAAACATAGGTGTGAGGAAGGGTTTTTGTATTGTATTCTTGTGTTTCTAGGGTATATTCATAGGAGTGGTATAGCTGGATCGTATGGGAGCTCAATTTCTAGTTTTTGGAGGAATCTCCATATTGCTTTCCATAGAGGTTGGACTAGACAGCATTTCCACCAGCAGTGGATAAGAGTTCCTTTCTCTCCACATCCCCGCCAGCACCAATTGTTCTCACAACAGACACTTTGATAAAAAGGAAATACAAATGGCCAAAAGGCACATGAAAAAATGCTCCTCGTCACTAATCATTAGGGAGATGTAAATCAAAACAACGATGAGATACCATCTCACACCACAGAGATTGGCACACATCACAAAGAAAAGTTCTGCCTCTTTAGACTTTGTGGAAGATTGTTTTTATTTTGTGCATCCAAAAGAAGGGAAAAAATCAGAGTGATTATCTCCAGACATGTATATTAGAATAATCACTGGACATGTATAATGTCTTATGGTAAGATATATAAATAAGCAGATTTAAATGGAGAATCCTTCATTACAGGCAAATAATTTAAACCAGCATGATTTCTTTTTATTTGTTTGGGGGCCCTAAGCAGCAGTACTCAAGGCTCTCTCCTCGTTCTGTTTTCATGATCAATTCTGGTGTAGTTTGAGAGACCACATGTGGTATCAGGAGTCAACCTGGATCAGCTGTACACAATACATGTAACTTACCTGCTATAATATAGCTCCAACACTTGAATAATTAATTTTAATGTGTTTGAAAATAAATGAAATAAATATTTGACTAAACCATGCCTGTTTGAATATACAGTCATAATTTTATTGTAACCACAAAATGGGCATCTACTACAAAATTATATATTTACTAAACCTGTGAAATTAAATAAATATATCTTGGAAAATACTCAGATATATTATTTCCTTAGAAAAAGTTCTCATACATTAGAAAAAGAGGTTTACTACAAATATGTCTTTTATTTTCTTAAAATAATTGTAATAATTCTCAGAGACAATAGAGATGAGGGCTGGAAGGTCCTGCTCACAATGGGAAACTCACCACAAAGAGTTGTGTATGCAGTTAGAAAAATAACTTCACTGACAAGTAACATAACAATGTGAATGAATGAAGAAAGTAGAAAGACTGTCTCAAATACAGGCGGGGTTGGGGGGTTGGGAGATGGGAGATTTGGGACATTGGTGATGGGAATGTTGCACTGGTAATGGGGGTATTCTTTATATGACTGAAACCCAATTACAGTGTTTGTAATCCAATTGTATAATGATAAAAAAGGGGTTCACACAATGAACTAGCACTTTGTACTGTTTAAGAGTGGCATATAATGAAAAGCTTGGCAACAATAAATGTTGGCAAGATTGTGGAGTAAAAGGAACTCTGGTAAACTACTGGTGAGAATATAAATTGGTACAGTGTCTGTGAAAAATGGTTAGAATATAACTTAAAAACTGGGAATACCATATGTTTCTACAATACCACTCCTAGGCATTTATCCAAAGGATATAAAAACAGCTATTCAGAAAGGATATTGCATTCTCATAGCCGCATCGCTCAAAAGAGCCAAAATACTAAATCATGATAAATATCTATCAACTTATGGCTGGATAAAGAATCTGTAGTATATATGCTCAATGGAATAATACTCTACATTTAAGAAGATTAAATTAAGCCATTTGGAGCAAAACAGATGGAACTTGAGGTCAGTATGCTAAGTGAAATAACTGCGGAAGTAAAAAGGCAATTACCAGCTGCTTTCTTTCAGATGCTGAATATGAATAAGCAAATAAGCAAATTGGAAAAATAGCAACAAAACATCTATAATTGATGGAATTATGGTTGTTGCTGGGAAGAAAGGTAAGAGTGTAAAATGGGTAAAGGGATAGATTCAATAGTAGGATAGCATTAGAACTGTAGTGGTGGGTGTATTATACACCGATAATGGAATAAAGTTAAATGTTTGAGAGTTATTCATACTTGAAATTACTAATAAATCAATTTTTAAGAAATACTATTTACAGAATCTATAACTACAGAAGCCTGACCACCACAACAGTGATGGTGAAGAGCTGTTACAGGGACCACAGAGAATGAAAATGTGTTGGAGAACCAAGTATGCCTGGAGCCTGGAGTTCATCTCATGCCAGGATACTTCATGGGTAAGTTATTTGTTTTTAGGCCAAAGGTTTCTTCTTTCGATTTCTCCCATATTTTGCTGCGCCTATGCAAACAATAACAACTGCCATCCACACACACACATCTTTTCCTAGTGTATCTCCTATCTTTAAAAAAGGCGCTTAATAAACCTTCTGCTTTTGTATTAATGACTTTATTAGTGATATAATTTTCCCCAATGTACTTGCTAATGAACTTTTTCTTCTTCTTTCCATATTATTATTGTTTTATTATTTTTTAAATTTACTATTTCCTTTCTATTTTAATAACTTTGCTTTCTGTCATCCTGAAACAAATTTATTATGATCAGTTATGTCAACTATGTGATACATTTTCTTTAAATAAATACATCACAAAATGTTTTTAAAATTAAAAATAAAAATATAATTTATAATGTACATTAATCTGTCCATGTATAATAAAAGATACATTGTCAAATGTCTACCACTGTTTTCAATCACTTTTCTACAGACCACTGTCTTTCTACAGATGTGAAAATGTTGAAAGCCACTTATCTGTGTTGAAAAGACTTCTTTTTTTTGAAACTTATTTTTCTTTATTTAAATATCTTGATTACATATATGATTGTGATTAGGTTTCAGTCATGTAAAGAACACCCCCTTCACCAGTGCAACATTCCCACCACCAATGTCCCAAATCTCTAAAAGACTTCTTAACTCACAAATATTTCTAACACATAAATGTTAGATATATTTAAATAATTTATAGAAATAAAGACTAAACTGTTCTCATACATTTATAATTTTCTAATAAAGGCTAAATTAGAATGTTTAAGCATAACATACCTAGTTAACTAATATTTTATACTTGAGAAAGCATGAAATACAATCTCATATATGAAGGTGTCTTAAACTACTATTTGTGAAGCTTTAAATACGTGTATATTGCAACTGACAAAGTGATTAGAGTAAAAATATATAATTCAGATTAAAAGTGATCATTGTAAGCACTAAAAACAGCTAAAGTATAAAGAACTCAAAGTAAAAAATATATATATTATATTAGATGTTAATATTATTTTGATCCCTAGAAATGATTTGGTGGGGCCGGAGAGATAGCACAGCGGTAAGGCATTTGCCTTGCATGCGGAAGGATGGTGGTTCGAATCCCAGCATCCCATATGGTTCCCCAAGCCTGCTGGTTGTGATTTCTGGTTATAGAGCTAGGAATAGCCCCTGAGCACTTCTGGGTGTAAACCCCCCAAAAACAATGATTTGGTATTCTTTTTATGACTGAAACCCAACTATAATCATGTTCGTAATTATGGTGCTTAAGAAAAGATATTATAGGGGCCGGGCAGTGGCGCTAAAGGTAAGGTGTCTGCCTTGCCAGCGCTAGCCTAGGACGGACCGTGGTTCGATCCCCCGGTGTCCCATATGGTCCCCCAAGCCAGGAGCGACTTCTGAGCGCATAGCCAGGAGAGTAACCCCTGAGCGTCAAACGGGTGTGGCCCAAAAACCAAAAACCAAAAAAAAAAAAAAAGAAAAGATATTATAAAAAAGAAATGATTTGTAGTTATATATTTGTATACATATAACATTATATAAATGGAAGAGTTTATATCAAATAGAAATGATTATAAGCAAAACAAAGATTTAAATATTGAAGATATAAAAAGATATATTAAAGTGTTATAAAAATTCTTTTTCTGTAATATGGGTTGTGAGTACCACATTAATTTTTTACTCTAATTTGGAGAACAATAACTTAATTCTTTTGAACCATATAAAATCTATTATTTAAAAATATATAACATGATTA
The DNA here is from genome assembly GCF_024139225.1 of Suncus etruscus. Classification (NCBI taxonomy): domain Eukaryota; kingdom Metazoa; phylum Chordata; class Mammalia; order Eulipotyphla; family Soricidae; genus Suncus; species Suncus etruscus. The sequence continues at coordinate 114,719,782 of NC_064868.1, forward strand.
TTTACATCCTGGAAAGCATAAAAATAAACATAAGTAATTATAATTTTAAGAAAGAAATATACAATAAATTGACATAATTTTAATTATGTTGTATCATGTATTAAGAGAAATATGAAGCCTAAGTTAGGTCACTATGACAAATGTTCAGGGTGAAAGGCCTCCTGCAGTATAAAATTTTTGAATTCCTATGACTGTTAGATAAGAGCTTCTTTGTATATGTAAGATTTCCCATTTTAGCCGGAGAGATAGCATGGAGGTAAGGCATTTGCCTTTCATACCGAAGGTTATTGGCTCGAATTCCTGCATCCCATATGGTCACCTGAGCCTGCCTGGAGCGATTTCTGAGCATGTAGCCAGGAGTAACCCCTGAGCGCTGCTGGGTGTGACCCCCCAAAAAAAAGATTTCCCATTTCAATGTGCCTATGCAAAAAGGAACAATGCCACATAATATTACTGCTGTTATAGGGGTAAAAATAACAAGCCATCAATCATATAACCTGGTTCTAACATGAACTCAGAGCCTAAGAGAAACTTACCTACTAGAACTTACTAAACAGATCCAAAAAGTATTGAGAAAAATTACCTATACATAAGGAAATAGACAATATGAATAATACATAATTATGAATTATGTATTAAAGAAATACATCTAAACAAATATATGAAGAAGATATACATATGACCTTTTTTGTGTTTTTTTTTTTCGGCCACACCCGTTTGATGCTCAGGGCTTACTCCTGGCTAAGCACTCAGAAATTGCCCCTGCTTGGGGGGACCATATGGGATGCCAGGGGATCGAACCATGGTCCTTCCTTGGCTACCGCTTGCAAGGCAGACACCTTACCTCTAGCGCCACCTCACCTATATATATGAAGAAGATATACATATGACCTTTAAATCTTTTGATATAACTGGGAGGGGGATAAAATTCAGAGCACAACTTTAGCTTGCAACATGGTCTTGTGGAGTCTGAAAAATGACTTCCAGCAGTTACATAACAGAACATTTGTCATAGTGACTTGACTTAAGATTCAGTTAATTGGACATTTGGCCATTCACCCCAACCTTAGGTCCCATCTTTGGAACTGGATTGGTTTTCTGCATCAACACCAGGAATCAGATTTATACCAGGGAAGACACTAATGCTGCCCTGGCACCAAATTGCTCCAGTGTGGGTTCATATGATATCCTAAAGACTTGGAAACAGCCAACAACTTGTTTTAAGGACAGGATTCCCTGCATTACCACCTAACAGTGAGATGAAATTAGTAGATGCTCTGTGACACCCTGATTTCAACATAGGATCTGTAAAAAAATTCAGGATCTCTAACTACAGAAACCTGACTGCTGCAACTGTGATTGAGAACTTGTACTGGGACCACAAAGAAAGACTGGTGTTACACAGCTTAGTATGCCCGAAGTTTGCAGTTGGCCTTATGACGGAATGCTTCATGAGTAGGGTCTCCCTGTTTTTAAGTCAAAGGTTTTTATTTCTATTTCCCCATCTTTTTCTGCACCTATGCAAACAAACAAACAAACAACTACCACACACTCCTTTCTTTACTTTCCTTTCCTTTTCTTATTTTTCTTTTTTATTTCTTATCTTTTAAATAGGGGATCCCACGTTTTTCATAGAACCTTAGGATATGGATTACTTTGTTTAACCACATAGTTCTGCATTTTTCTATAAAACTCAGAAGAAAGGAGAAAAGAAACGCTGGGAGCCAGGGGCCAAATAGTCTCAGGTGCATTGGTGGAGAAAAATAAGGACAGAACTAAATAACCAAGCCAAGGTCAAAGACAGTGGAACCAAGAGACCTCAACTTTAACAATTTAAACTTAAATGGGCCTATTATACTGGCAGGACAAGGGGAAAAGGATATTGGTATGGGATGCACTCTGGATTCATTGGTGGAGGAGGTCAACACTGGTGATGAGAGGGTCCTGACTCAATGTATATCTGAAATTCAACCATAAAAGACTTTGTAGATCATAATGGTTTCAAAAAAATGAAAAAATGAGCATATTCAACTCCTTTGCTTTAAGTAGCTATATAACAGATGAATAGATGATAGAAGATAGTGAGTATTACATTAATTTGAAGTACACTTTATGATGAAAAATCTCTTTAGATGAAAGATTCATATATTTTGATAGTAAACCAGAGCCTGAGAAATAATATTTACTAAAACATGAAAAACTTGCAGCTTAATTGCAAATGAAAGCTTTGAAAGGTTATAAAATACCAAACAGAGTAAAATTCAAGACACAGAATTAAGCGGGACAAGAATTAACTTTATATTTATAAATCATAAGATTCTCAATGCATTAAAGATTTTACTCAATAATGATTAAGTAATTATCTGGCATAATACAAGTAACTGCTTTATTGAATCCTCTGAACTCTGTGAATGTTGAATAATGAATACTTTTATTATTTCTTTTCCAGTCAGTGCCTTCAGTCATGCCCTGTTGAGAAATGTCTTCCTTTCCTATTTAATGACATTTTTAGTGTTTTCCATAGTTGGACACTTTCACTGATTATTAAGCTCCACACATCATTCCAATTAAATCTCAAAACTCATTTTCTCCCTTACCTCAAAATATTTCTTGACTTTCCTAACGAATCAAGTATAGAGGAGGTGGAGTAATCTTTGCCTTTCCTTTCTTCTTGTTTTAGCTCCATGGGGTAAACATTTTAAAAAGGAATTAAAGTAGTAGTAATGGACCATTTAATGTAAATGTCTTGGTGATACTTTAATTTCTATGAGTATTTCCCTTATAAACATCATCTTTCAATTTGCATAGTATATTCGGCAATTATTCAAAATCAGTTCTTTGGCAGGGCATAGGATCAGTTTTATAAAAAGCCCCAAAGTGGATACTTCCTAAAGTTATTTAAAAATAACAATAACAACAACAAAATGACTGTTAAACTTAGTCTCTTCCACTTTGAATTCCAGAGATAATACCCTACAATATATTTCAAAAACTCTGCATTGGGCTTGCCATTTCATTCTTTTTTGTTATTTTCTTTTGGGAACACACTGAGCTGTGCTTAGGGATCATCACCTCTTGTGAGGCTTAGCAGATCATATCCTATATTGGTAATCAATCTCAGGTTTGCTGCCTATAAAGCAAGCAATTTATCCACTGTACTATTCTACAGTAAGGGATTATGTTATTTTAAATTGAATACAGAAAATGACTTAAATTACTATAATTTCTTTAATGTACACTTGACTTAAGGAGGGAAAGAAGAGCACAAATTGGTAGTTTAGAATATGTAGGTGGTGCTGAGGGAGGTATGAATATTCACTGAAATCACAATGGTCAACTCTCAAAGAATGTGAGGACACAAGCGGGAAAAACGTTGCATGGGCTGACATAGAGACAGAGTGTAGAGTTCTCGGCAAAAGGTGATGGCAGTATGTGGTAATTATGTACACCAATACTTAAACTTTACTTTTAAATCCTATTACCTAAACTACAGTAAAAATGATTTATTAAAACATTTCAGGCTCTCAAGGTTCCAGAACAATAGCTCAGCTGGTAGAATTCTTGCCAACGTGTGATTAACCTGGGTTCGATCCCTGGCATCCCCTATGGTCTCCTGAGCCAACAGAAATGATTCCTGGCACAGTCAGGAGTAAACCCGGTGCATCACTGGGTGTGACTAAAAAAACAAAAAAATATTTTCAAATATCACTGACTCTTTTTGAACCCAGTCATCTTATCTGTCCCAAGAATAGTTCTAGAATTGATCCCTGGTCATCTCTGGGTGTAGTTCAACATGTCCCACCTCCCCCTCAAAAGAAAAGGGGCCAAAGAGATTACAGTATGTAGGACATTTGCCTTGTATGAACCTAACCACAAAACTGTGTATGGTCCCCCAAATCACTTCAGAATGTTTTATGAGTGCAAAGTCAAGAGTAAGTATGAACACTACTAAGTGTGCCTACAACTTCAGAAAAGGGAAAAAAAGAGAAAAGAGGGATGGGGGAATTACAACAGGTTGACAAAATATTTTACTAAAATCTTGCACCAAAAGAGAAGGCCTAATGCATAGTACCAGAAATGAAGGGGAAATACTTTAACCAATGCTATAGAAAAACAAAGGACCATTAGAGGCTACTATGCCACTAAATTGGAGAATAGTAATCAATTGGACAAATCCATAAAATCATCTAGTTTCTGAAGACTGAATCAATTATTGATAGGTAACTTGAGGACCTATTATAAGAAAAAAAAACACAATCAGAGGCTACTTTAAAAAGAAAGCCCAGGATCAGGTGGTATATCTAGTGAGATCAGCTAAAGTAATGACTTCCATTTCATGTTTTTACAAAAAAAAAAAAAAAAAAGAACAAGTAGAAATTTTCTGAACAAATTTATGAGGCTAAGATAATCTTCATACTATAAGTATTCTATATAGAATAAAATGTAACTTCCTTAACTGAAAATAATCTAGAATGCTTTCTATATGTGCATTTTTCAAAACTAAATTGTAAAGTTATTCCTATGAGAGTATACTTCAAGGGCAGAGAACCCCTGTATCTCTTAGGCCAAGGGAATCAAGGGAATTCCCTTTCTAATCTCCCCAATATTTACTGTGCCTATGAAAAGAAAGAAAAACACAAATTAATTGTTGTTGTTGTTGCTTGTTCTGGTGTTATTTTTGTTTGCCTTTTTTGTGATTTGTTTTGTTTTTATCTCTGGACCATGGTTTATTCTTTGTTGTCTTTATTGCTGTGGTGCTTTTAGTTTTTTGTTGTTGTTATTTGTTTGTTTGATTTTTTTTGTATTCTTGTTATATTTTTCTTCCTTTTTCCCTTTCTTCTCTTCAATTGGTGTCTATAGCCTTTAGAAGGACTCCTCCCATTCTTTTTTGCTTGTTTGATTTCCCCCTTTTTTTCTTTCCTTCTAACAGAACCACATAGCTTGAACCATCTTGTTCTGCCTCACAAATTGGAGGAGAAATAATGGAGGGTACCAAGACCAAACAGTCGAAAGAATATTGAGTAGAAATAAAAAATGATCAGACTTAAACACCAAATCCAAAGCCAACAACAACAGAATAGATATCCAATCTACAACAAGCTAGACACAAAGGGGACCACTTATACTAGCAGCCTGGGGGGCAAAGTAAGGGGATATTGAATGCATGCTGGGAACAGGGGTAGAGGGAGGACAACATTGGTGGTGGGAATGCCCCTAATTCAATGTCACTATGTACATAAAATATTACTGTGAAAGATTTGTAATCCACTGTGGTCAAAATAAAAATTATTTAAAATAAAAAGAAAAAAAGAATGAAAATTATGGTGTCCCTGAAAACTATGATTGTTAGTTACCACAGGAGCAGAATAAAAAGGCTAGGAAAAAAAGGAAGAGGGAGTCCATATGGACAGTGAATGCCACTAGAACTTTGATGGAGGGCCAGTGAAGCTTTCATACAAATAAAAATGTCTGTCTGTACTCCCGAAATGTATGGGTTTTGGAAACAAATGATATCTATAAACTTCTATTAAGCATGAATACCAATTCTCAAATTAAAAAAATAAATTGTATAAAAATCAGTATGATAGTAATACTATCTTCCAAGCATAATTACAGTTTGGCTTCTAAGATTGAAGTAAAGGATATAAGGCAATGAAATATGGACTGCTCCCTGGAATAGGTTACTCAAAGATATAAAAGCATAAAAAAGAATTGAATACTATTAAGTATTGAATTTTACATACAAAGCAGTGGACTTTCTATATAGCATCTAATTCATAGGTTGTCAACTCCCTAATTTAGTGTAATCTAATCTAACACAAAGACAATCCTCAAACATATGTTCATTTGTATACTATATAATACCCAAAAAAGAATTATATCTTTGTGTTATTAACACCTTTCATCGATTTGTTCATTGAAGATGTTCATATTTATTTAAATCTCAAATTGCTTTAAATTATGTAAATGTATTTAAATCCCAAATTGTGGTCTATACAGCACTGCACTCAGTATCCTGTCTTACACATACAGAACTCAGATAATCTTGACATACTAAAAAAGAATATGTATTTCGATAAAGATCCTCAAATCACTTATCTGTCCTAGGTAGTTGAGAACAGCATATTGTAGAATATTAGTAATTGGAAGTTTTGTTCACTTTTGGACCATTGAAAGATGTTGACATTTAGGGCAATGAATTTCAAGTAAAAATATAAATCTTTTGTCAATATTACCAAATAAATCTTCATTTTTTCCTATGTCATCTTTTATTTTTGTTCTGAACTTCTGAAAAAGATCACATATCAACAATAGTCTTTTTCCAAAGGAGAAAAGAACATTGTGAAAATGTACAAAAGAAAAGAGGACCAAGGGGAATGTGAAGTAATCTTTAATCTTGAGTCAAGCAATTATTTTCCTATCTCTGATTTATACCTTAATTGTCACATTGCCATAGTTCTACCTTACATACTTTAGTTTATGATATTAACTCCTTACAAATTATAGTGATTGCTCAAGAGACATAAAGAAAATTAAAAAAACTATATATAGCTAATTGAAGAAATCAATTTTGAAGCGCTCAAAGTAACATGTAAAACCATTATTATTCTTTGTTGATCAACTACTCTGACAATGGCAATAGCATAATTTACATACATTTTGTTTTTCTTTTGAATGTCAATGTCTAAGCCCACATTATAATTATAATGCTTTTACCATGAATTTTAAGAGAGCTGGATCAAAATACCAATGCTAATTAGAATAAACATATTTTCAATAGGAATAGAGTTCTTTTTAATTGCTTTGAAGAAAATTGCTCACTTTCATTAAAAGAAGAAAATGATTTCTCTAATAGCAATTTGTTACTGAGAAGGAGCAACATGTGACCCCAAAATATGCCACTTTAGCCTGTGGATTGTTTTAAAGTGAAAGCAATTAGGGGAATCAGAAAAAAAAGAGAAAAACTCAGGAAGACCTTTGTTTTAACCTCCCCTTCACAACCTAAAGGAATTGAAATGGAAAGCTTATTACACAAAGTGAACTAAAAAGGAAGTTAATACTAATGAATAGGAGCTAACTTTGATAGAAAATCTGGAAAACTTTTTGCCCTAACTCTTTTATAAGCTCCATTATCCTTGCATATCATGCCAACTATCTGTTACTAAATATTTTTCTATTCTTCCTGTACATTTGTTTACTGCATTTTGAAGTTTGAGACTACTGTCATTTTCTTTTAGGTCTTATGTGATGTTTATTTTTACCTGATTTTGCCTTGTTTTCTTTGGACCTCTCATATCATTGTAAGACCTTTATAGGTACCTAATAAACTTTTTTCTCTCTTGTTAGTCTCTTTTATATGATTTTAGTTACTAAAGTAGGAAAAGGAAGTAGGACAGATAAAAATGTTTAGTTGCCGACATTATCAAGAGTAAAGCACAAAATAAAAGAATTCAATGTACTATATAGTCTACATCTTTACATATACAGGATACTGAGAAATATATTAATATTAAAATTTCCATGAAAGGCAAAATGAACTTTTTTTTTTTACAAATGTAATACAACAGACATCCAACAATGAATAATACTTGCCAGTGAATTGTGAACCATGTAATTAATTACCAGGTCAATTATGAGAACACAAATATATTTAAAACATCTACATATTTTATGTTAGGTATACAAATTTTGAATTTTTGAGTTTTTTTTGGGGGGGGCAGACCCAGTAGTGCTCAGGGGTTACTCCTAGCTCTGCACTCAGAAATCACTCCTGGCAGGTTTGGTAAACAAGATCGAATGCCAGAGATTGAACCTGGGTTGGCCCCTGATTGGCAGCATGCAAAACAAATGCCCTACTTGTTTTGTTATTGCTCCTTCCTCAGGTATACAAATTTTGGAACTGAATAATTTGTATTCAAATTTTGTCACTCAATATCAAATGAGAACAATTTAGACAGGTCAGATTTCACTTGATATTTCCAGATAATTTATATTTATTTAACATTTCATAAATATTTTCAGTCCATTATCATTCTCCATATAATATTATTTGTCTTACCATTTCTTTGCTTCCACATATGCCTAGAATCCTATATCCTTATCATATATCTTTTCCTTCTATGCCACTGATGCTTATATAGTATCACTGACTATTCAATTCAAACAGGACAAATTTTTCTCCATAGTCTTTTATTTTCTTTTTTTCTGTTTTTATTCTTCCCTTTTACTGATATATTCCAACAAGCAATTGAAACAAAGAAAAGATCCCTCAACTTTTTTCTTACATAAAATGCATGCACACACATGCACACAACATACATTGCACTCATAATTTACTCGTATTTATTAATATGCTTTTATTAAGCTTAGTGTATTTTGAATGGGCCAGTTACGCTGGAGGCTACTGCTGACACAGTGTACAATGGCATTTCCAGTAGTAGTCTAAGACCATAAAGTGTCAACGATTTTAACAAGGTTACTTCAATTTACTTTGAGCTAATTTTTTGTTCTTAAGAACTATTTTATAGTAAATTTTATTTAATATTTAAATATAAACCCAATATTATTAAAACAAAATATTTAAAATTAGTATTTAAATATAAACCCAAGTGGATTACAAATTATTCACAGTAGTATTTTAGGTACATAGTGATATTGAATCAGGGGCATTCCCACAACCAATGTTGTCCTCCCTCCACCCCTGTTCGCAGGATGCATCCCATAATGCCCTTCCTTTGCCCCCCGGGCTGTTAGTATAAAAGTGGTTCCTTCTGTGTCTGGCTTCTTGTAGATTGGGTATCGATTCTGTTGTAATTGGTTTTGGAATTGGTGTTTAAATCTGATTGTTTTTTATTTCTACTCAATGTTCATACACTTGTTTTAGTTGGTCTTTCCAATTTCTTCAGATATGAATTTAATTTATTTATTTAGTTTTGTTCTATCTTCTGATAAATTACTGAACTGGTATGAACTTATTCTTCTAATAACTTGCTGTGCCCAATATGTTCTGATAATTTGTACCTTCAATCTCATTTGTATCCAGATATCTTTTTTATTTCTAATTGATTTCCTCTTCGATCCAAAGATTGTTCAGGAATGTGCATTCAGCTTCCAAGTATTTGTGTTTTTCTTAGTTTTCATTCTATGATCTTTTTCCATCTTTAATTAATGCATTCTCAACTGAAATGGTAATTGTTTTTATTCTTTTTTCTTGATTATGTGGACATTTGTGACCCAGTATTTAATCTATTCTAGATAATGACCCATGTAGATTGGAGAAGTATGTTTATTCTTATTATGAGGAATAGAGAGGCTTGGAAATGTCTGCTAAGCTTCTTCTTCTGTTTCTTCCATTAAACTCTTTGTTTTCCTATCCGTTCTGCCTGATTGATCCGTGCAATAGTGACATCGTAGTTATTTAGACTCCTACTATTAGGCACAGTGGATAAAGCATTTACCTTGCATGTGGGAAAAAAAGAGGTTCCTACTTTGTATTGCTGTAAATACTTTCTAATCAGATTTGCTAGTATTTAATGGATTTTTTCTAGTGTATTTCCATATCGTGCATATATGGTAATAATTATTTAGACATATTTCACTTCAAAACCACCACAAACATAGTTAAACCTTATTAATAATAGTAATAATATTAAGATATTACTAGAGTAATACATATTAAATTTTGTTAGTAGCAATGCAAATAATAGTAATGTAAATAAAATTAAACTATTAACAATAGTAAGGTAAATCACTGTATGCAAATTGCTTTTGTCTTTTTGAGCCACACCCAGATGTACTCAAGACTTACTCCTAGCTCTATAATCAGGGATCACTTCTGACAGGTTCAGTGGACCAATGAGGTTCCAAAGATTGTAAACTGGGTCTGCAAATGGAAGGCATGCACCCTACCTGCTGTCCTATTAGTCTGGTGCACTGTTCAAAATTTTAAGAGGAAAAAAAAAACCCTCCACTTTATTTTATAAAATTGCTTCCTGATACTCAGCCAACTATTTAGCATACTTTTATGAGAAAAGAGATATGAATTTACTGAAAGTAGCATATTATATTTACTCAAATTTCTAGGAAAATGTATAGACACTTATCACATTTTAGGTTAAAATGTCTCATTATAAATGCACATCATTAAAACACGTGTGAAACATACACCAATTCCAATTTCATGCACTATTCCAAGTAACTTTTACAACAAGGAATCAAAGTGTACTCCTTGTCTTAGCATAGATAACATAAAATCAACTAAGTCCACATGAAATAATAATAGATTTAAAATTTTACCCTTAAAGCACTTATATTTACAAAGTTCTTACAAAGTTATAGCTGTGTTTTACAAATAAAAATTGTCAGCACCAATCCCACCATTAGTGTAAACCTCCCTCCTTCAACGTTCATATTTCTACACCATACCTCCTTCTCCTAGCCTGCCATCTTGATATGCATCTTTCTATGTTTGGGTGTTAAAATTTGGATTTCATGATATCAATGTTGCTAAATTCATGGTTTGGAGTTTTAACTATGTCTTTTAACACCAACACTGGACCTAAAATCATTTTACCCCTGCTTCCCCTGTTTCTCATCTCTCTTTCTCCTCAACTACTGTATATCTTTCATTCTCTCATTCAGCCCCCTCCCTTTCAACCACTGTATTGTCTCATGCAATGATTCTAAATATAACATATAGGTGACAAGGATGTATTCTTATTTTTCTGGCTTAATTCATTTAACATTATTTGTTCCATTCCCATCTATGTTGCAGCGAATTGCAAAATTACACATTCATCGCTGTATAGTATTCCATTGTGTATTTACACACACAAATGCACATAATGCTCAATGAATAATAATGTGCATGTGTCTTTTGGAATAAATGTTTTACTGTCCTGGGGATAAATACCTAAAAGTAGAATTGCTGGGTCTTATAGAAACTGGATTCAGAATTTACTGAGAATATTCTATACTATTTCCCATAGGGTTTGCACTAGAAAAGATTCCCATCAACAATGGCACATCCTGCCAACACAGATTATTACAGAATTTTTTATATTGCCATTCTCATTGATGTAAGATGATATCTCATTGTGGTCTTGCGTTTGGATTTCTATAATGTTAAGCTATGATGACCATTTTTTATCTCTGTTTGTGATCTGTTGCTTTCCCATGAAGAAATATTTGTTCGTTTCCTCACTCCATTTATGAAGTTTTTATATTTTTGGTTATTCTTTGTTAGTACATGTATATCAACCCTTTTATCTGATGTGCTGTGTGCCAATATTTTTTCACAATCAGTTAGCTGGCTCTTAGTTTTAGACCACCTTTCTTTAGTCATATGGAAACTTTTTAGTTTGAAGTTCAATTTATTTCATTTTGATTGTATAGATTTACCCTTTGGTACTTTATTGTTTACAACCAACTTGAGGTCTGAATCTTGGGGCATTCTGCCTATATTTTTTTCAGTATACTTTATACAGACAGGTTTTATTCAAGGTATTTGATCCACTTTGAATTGCCATTTTCGTAAGGTGTGAGATATGGATCCAGCCTAGATTTCTCACAAGGAATTATTCAATAGACTCAATAGCATTTGTTGAAAAAGATGTTTTTATCCTATTTCGTATTCCCAACTCCTTTGTCAAAAATGTGCTGAGTACATACATGGAAGTTTGTTCCTGGATATTCTTTTTCTTTGTGGTGGGTTCACACCCTGCAGCGCTCAGGGATTACTCCTGGATCTACACTCAAAAATTGCTCCTGGCAGGTTCTGGGAACCATATGGGATGCCAGGATTCGAACCACGTGCTAACTCTACCGCCCCTGTTCCTTTCATATTCTATTTTGACTTTGATATCAGCAAGACTGTCTATACTTCAATATCATGCTCTTTTGGTTACTATGGCTATGTAGTACAGCTTCAAGTTTGATAATGAAATTAGATCTCAGTTTTATTTTAATTTTTAAGTATGGTTTTTTTTTGAGGTCTTTTATGATTCACCATACAATTTGCAATTGACTATTTTAAGTTCTTGAAGAATATGCCCTAAATTTGGATAAGAATTGCATTCAGTTTATATAGTAGTATGGATAGAAAAGTCAATTCAACAATATTGATTCTTCGAATGCACATGCATGGAATATTTTTTCATTTCCTAAGATACTTCAATTTATTTATTATTTTGAAATTGCCATATTATGTCTCTCACCATTTTTGTTGTATTTGATCTTTTTGAACACTATTTTAAATGGCACAGGCCTTTTGATCTCTTTTGCCTCTGATTCATGTCATAAAGGAATTGAATCAATTTCTGTGCATTGACTTTTTAGCCAGCCACTTTGCTGTATTAGCTTATTATTCCTATGAGCTTTTTTGTGGACTTTTTATTGTCTCCAATGTATATTGTCATGTCACCTGCAAACAGAGATAATTTGACTATGTCTTTTACAATTTGGATTCCTATGATTTCTTTCCTGTATGATTGCTGTTGCTATAACTTCCAATATTATGTTAAATAAAACTGGAGACAATGAATATCTTTTGCTTTGTGTAAATCTCAGCGGATATGGTTTCAGGTTTTGTTTTTTTATTTTTGTTTGCTTCTTTTGTTTATTGCTTTTGGGGCCACATCCGGTGATGCTCAGGGTTACTCCTGGCTATGCAGTCAGAAATTGCTCCTGGTTTGGGGTACCATATGGGATGCCAGGGAATCAAACCTCAGTCAATCCTAGATTACAAGGCAAAATGCTCTACCACTTGCACCACCACTCTGCTCCCTGGTTTCAGTTTTTCACTGTTAAGAGTA